>NW_026290769.1:537500-555000 GCF_023373465.1 Oncorhynchus keta | reverse complement strand
GCAGGTAGCCTCGTGGTTAGAGTGTTGGATTAGGGGGCAGCAGGTAGCCTCGTGGTTAGAGTGTTGGATTAGGGGGCAGCAGGTAGCCTCGTGGTTAGAGTGTTGGATTAGGGGGCAGCAGGTAGCCTCGTGGTTAGAGTGTTGGATTAGGGGGCAGCAGGTAGCCTTGTGGTTAGAGTGTTGGATTAGGGGGCAGCAGGTAGCCTCGTGGTTAGAGTGTTGGATTAGGGGGCAGCAGGTAGCCTCATGGTTAGAGTGTTGGATTAGGGGACAGCAGGTAGCCTCGTGGTTAGAGTGTTGGATTAGTAACCGGACGGTCGCAAGATTGAATTCCAGAGCTGACAAGGTAAATATCTGTTGTTCTGCCCCTGAACAAGGCAGTTAACCCACTGTTCCTAGACCGTCATTGAAAATAAGAATTTGTTCTTTACTGACTTGCCAAGTTAAATAAAGGTTAAAAAATTAGCTAACACAACATGCAATTGAAACACAAGAGTGAAGGTAGCTGATAATGGGTCTATGTACGCCTATATAGATATTCCATTAAAAATCAGCTCTTTCCAACTACAATAGTCATTACACTGTATTTCTGATCTATTTAATTGTTAAAAAATTAAAAAACTAATTGTCTCCGCCATCATTTCCTGTGACCGAAACAGCGATCACTACTCGTTATTGTTATTCGTTACGAAGCATATGACAAATACAATTAATTTTTGATTTGATTTGACATTGGGAATGTTCTCAAATAGTTCAGAGAACGTTAAGAAACAATGTTCTTCTGTGGGAATTTGAGTACTTCAGCATAACATTTTCAGTAGGTTTCCTTATAGTTCAATTTAAAGTCATGTTCTCAGAACATTAAGAAAACGTTCCATAAAAACCACAAGAAAACATTAGTAACATTAAAAGAATGTTCTAAGAATGTTATTTAAAAACATCTCCATTCAAATCAAATCAAATCAAATCAAATTTATTTATATAGCCCTTAGTACATCAGCTGATATCTCAAAGTGCTGTACAGAAACCCAGCCTAAAACCCCAAACAGCAAACAATGCAGGTGTAAAAGCACGGTGGCTAGGAAAAACTCCCTAGAAAGGCCAAAACCTAGGAAGAAACCTAGAGAGGAACCGGGCTATGTGGGGTGGCCAGTCCTCTTCTGGCTGTGCCGGGTAGAGATTATAACAGAACATGACCAAGATGTTCAAATGTTCATAAATGACCAGAATGGTCAAATAATAATAAGGCAGAACAGTTGAAACTGGAGCAGCAGCACAGTCAGGTGGACTGGGGACAGCAAGGAGCCATCATGTCAGGTAGTCCTGGGGCACGGTCCTAGGGCTCAGGTCCTCCGAGAGAGAGAAAGAAAGAGAGAATTAGAGAGAGCATATGTGGGGTGGCCAGTCCTCTTCTGGCTGTGCTGGGTGGAGATTATAACAGAACGTGGCCAAGATGTTCAAATGTTCATAAATGACCAGCATGGTTGAATAATAGTAAGGCAGAACAGTTGAAACTGGAGCAGGAGCATGGCCAGGTGGACTGGGGACAGCAAGGAGTCCTCATGTCAGGTAGTCCTGGGACATGGTCCTAGGGCCCAGGCCAGTTGAAACTGGAGCAGCAGCATGGCCAGGTGGACTGGGGACAGCAAGGAGTCATCATGTCAGGTAGTCCTGGGGCATGGTCCTAGGGCTCAGGTCCTCCGAGAGAGAGAAAGAAAGAGAGAAGGAGAGAATTAGAGAACGCACACTTAGATTCACACAGGACACCGAATAGGACAGGAGAAGTACTCCAGATAAACAAACTGACCCTAGCCCCCGACACATAAACTACTGCAGCATAAATACTGGAGGCTGAGACAGGAGGGGTCAGGAGACACTGTGGCCCCATCTGAGGACACCCCGGACAGGGCCAAACAGGAAGGATATAACCCCACCCACTTTGCCAAAGCACAGCCCCCACACCACTAGAGGGATATCTTCAACCACCAACTTACCATCCTGAGACAAGGCCGAGTATAGCCCACAAAGATCTCCGACACGGTACAACCCAAGGGGGGCAACCCAGACAGGCCGACCACAGTGAATCAACCCACCCAGGTGACGCACCCCCCAGGGACGGCACGAGAGAGCCCCAGCAAGCCAGTGACTCAGCCCCGTAACAGGGTTAGAGGCAGAGAATCCCAGTGGAAAGAGGGGAACCGGCCAGGCAGAGACAGCAAGGGCGGTTCGTTGCTCCAGAGCCTTTCCGTTCACCTTCCCACTCCTGGGCCAGACTACACTCAATCATATGACCCACTGAAGAGATGAGTCTTCAGTAAAGACTTAAAGGTTGAGACCGAGTTTGCGTCTCTGACATGGGTAGGCAGACCGTTCCATAAAAATGGAGCTCTATAGGAGAAAGCCCTGCCTCCAGCTGTTTGCTTAGAAATTCTAGGGACAATTAGGAGGCCTGCGTCTTGTGACCGTAGCGTACGTGTAGGTATGTACGGCAGGACCAAATCAGAGAGGTAGGTAGGAGCAAGCCCATGTAATGCTTTGTAGGTTAGCAGTAAAACCTTGAAATCAGCCCTTGCTTTGACAGGAAGCCAGTGTAGAGAGGCTAGCACTGGAGTAATATGATCAAATTTTTTGGTTCTAGTCAGGATTCTAGCAGCCGTATTTAGCACTAACTGAAGTTTATTTAGTGCTTTATCCGGGTAGCCGGAAAATAGAGCATTGCAGTAGTCTAACCTAGAAGTGACAAAAGCATGGATTAATTTTTCTGCATCATTTTTGGACAGAAAGTTTCTGATTTTTGCAATGTTACGTAGATGGAAAAAAGCTGTCCTCGAAATGGTCTTGATATGTTCTTCAAAAGAGAGATCAGGGTCCAGAGTAACGCCGAGGTCCTTCACAGTTTTATTTGAGACGACTGTACAACCATTAAGATTAATTGTCAGATTCAACAGAAGATCTCTTTGTTTCTTGGGACCTAGAACAAGCATCTCTGTTTTGTCCGAGTTTAATAGTAGAAAGTTTGCAGCCATCCACTTCCTTATGTCTGAAACACATGCTTCTAGCGAGGGCAATTTTGGGGCTTCACCATGTTTCATTGAAATGTACAGCTGTGTGTCATCCGCATAGCAGTGAAAGTTTACATTATGTTTTCGAATAACATCCCCAAGAGGTAAAATATATAGTGAAAACAATAGTGGTCCTAAAACAGAACCTTGAGGAACACCGAAATGTACAGTTGATTTGTCAGAGGACAAACCATTCACAGAGACAAACTGATATCTTTCCGACAGATAAGACCTAAACCAGGCCAGAACATGTCCGTGTAGACCAATTTGGGTTTCCAATCTCTCCAAAAGAATGTGGTGATCGATGGTATCAAAAGCAGCACTAAGGTCTAGGAGCACGAGGACAGATGCAGAGCCTCGGTCCGATGCCATTAAAATGTCATTTACCACCTTCACAAGTGCCGTCTCAGTGCTATGATGGGGTCTAAAACCAGACTGAAGCATTTTGTATACATTGTTTGTCTTCAGGAAGGCAGTGAGTTGCTGCGCAACAGCCTTCTCTAAAATCTTTGAGAGGAATGGAAGATTCGATATAGGCCGATAGTTTTTTATATTTTCTGGGTCAAGGTTTGGCTTTTTCAAGAGAGGCTTTATTACTGCCACTTTTAGTGAGTTTGGTACACATCCAGTGGATAGAGAGCCGTTTATTATGTTCAACATAGGAGGGCCAAGCACAGGAAGCAGCTCTTTCAGTAGTTTAGTTGGAATAGGGTCCAGTATACAGCTTGAAGGTTTAGAGGCCATGATTATTTTCATCATTGTGTCAAGAGATATAGTACTAAAACACTTGAGCGTCTCTCTTGATCCTAGGTCCTGGCAGAGTTGTGCAGACTCAGGACAACTGAGGTTTGGAGGAATACGCAGGTTTAAAGAGGAGTCCGTAATTTGCTTTCTAATAATCATAATCTTTTCCTCAAAGAAGTTCATGAATTTATCACTGCTAAAGTGAAAGTCATCCTCTCTTGGGGAATGCTGCTTTTTAGTTAGCTTTGCCACAGTATCAAAAAGGAATTTCGGATTGTTCTTATTTTCCTCAATTAAGTTAGAAAAATAGGACGATCGAGCAGCAGTAAGGGCTCTTCGGTACTGCACGGTACCGTCCTTCCAAGCTAGTCGGAAGACTTCCAGTTTGGTGTGGCGCCATTTCCGTTCCAATTTTCTGGAAGCTTGCTTCAGAGCTCGGGTATTTTCTGTGTACCAGGGAGCTAGTTTCTTATGAGACATTTTTTTAGTTTTTAGGGGTGCAACTGCATCTAGGGTATTGCGCAAGGTTAAATTGAGATCCTCAGTTAGGTGGTTAACGGATTTTTGTCCTCTGGCGTCCTTGGGTAGGCAGAGGGAGTCTGGAAGGGCATCAAGGAATCTTTGTGTTGTCTGTGAATTTATAGCACGACTTTTGATGTTCCTTGGTTGGGGTCTGAGCAGATTATTTGTTGCAATTGCAAACGTAATAAAATGGTGGTCCGATAGTCCAGGATTATGAGGAAAAACATTAAGATCCACAACATTTATTCCATGGGACAAAACTAGGTCCAGCGTATGACTGTGACAGTCATACGCATACCATTTGCCTGGTGGTGCAGGGGACTAATTCTATGGATAGAGGACAGATGATCATAGGTTTGAAACTCACTGACACATGCCCCAATAGAAAATACATGTGTTTGCATGAATAATGTCTAAGAAATTAATTTCCATGTGTCCTATCCGTGCATGGAGTTCAAAACAGTTAACCTAAGCTAGCAGTCGTTTTGAAACATTCAGTGAAGGTTTTAAGGAAGTTATTTAAAAAACCTCCAAATAACCTTTACATTTCATTCAAAACATTCACAACATTTAAAAAATGTTCTTAGAACATTACTAACTTAACTTCAAACAACATACCATTTCTGTTCTCAGAATGTTAATAAAACCTGAAAATGTACATTCAGGCAAAATTTTCACTTCCATTCTCAGAATGTGTTTTTTTTTAAATGCAGTTTTACTGGTCAGGAAACGTATGGCTTTGTTCCCAGAACCAATGGGAAACCAAAGATTTACGTTCCAAAACTTCCAAGACACCAAATGTGCTAGCTGGTGTGTATGTTGTGTGTGTGTGTGTTTAGTCAGGCTGTCACGAGCACTCTGTGTCTATGAAGGCGTGGGCCTCTTACCCATCATGCCCTGTGGTACTGTCGCCTGTGGGACATTTTTGCATCGGTCCTCCCACAACTTTACTAGCTTCCCCAGAATGCAGTTGACCCAGGTGTCAATAACCGCACACATGCACACACACCACTCTCTCACCACCCTGAACACAAATCATCCATCGCACTCTGCTTTGAGACAGGCATGGCCTCAGGGCACCTAAACAAACCTGCATTCACACAGACCTCGTTAGAGCTTGTGCTACATCTCGGTTCACATATTCCTTGATTACCAATGGTAACCAGGCTAGCTATGCTAGCAGCTATTGGAAGTCCATTTGTCTTTAGGAAGTCTCATTCATCATATCAGATTAACCAGTGCACTCCATCACCAGGAAAGGTTGACAGTTTTGTGTTCAACATACTGTAACGCGGGCTGGTGCATCAATTCAGACCAAGCCCAATACAGTAGTGCCAATCAACATGTACTGTACAGCCTCAGTTTTATCCATGGAATATGACAATGTTGTTCAAATCAGGATACAAATGTCAGATTTAGTCTGGGCCCAGATATACATTTAAGGGGTTTTTCTATGCAATGCACCCATCTTTATGGTAAAATATATGGTTTGCAGGCACTCTGGTTGGAGTGTACAGTAGGTGTGTATTGTATCGTATGCATGTGAGTTGTTTACACTTGCTTGCTTTAGTGCAGCATGGTGTGTGTGCTCACCTTGTGTGTGTGTGTGTACCGAGTGTGTGTTTTACGAGCTGCGCGTACAGTGTGAGTGTTTGATGGTACGTGTGAAGAGTTTGCAGAATGTGTGTGTTTGGTTCGGTATGCGAATGCGTGTGTGTCTCTGACTCTTTGTGTGTTTTTACGGGGGTCCAGTGCAGGCCGTGTGTTTTTGAAGGGGGCGAAACAGCTGCCTTTTACTGCCCCAGGGGCTAATAAACAGGCAGAGAAGGGCAGTTATCTACCCCTTTTACTGGCCAGGACGGGACTTTACTGAGGTCACACTGTAACTGCACACAGCTGCAGGGGGAGATGAGAGAATGAGAGAGAGAATAAGAGAGAGACTGAGAGAGAGAGAGAGAGAGAGAGAGAGAGAGAGAGAGAGAGAGAGAGAGAGAGAGAGAGAGAGAGAGAGAGAGAGAGAGAGAGAGAGAGAGAGAAAGAGAGAGAGAGGGGACAGAAGTGAAGTGTGGTTCAGGGAGATTGTTCCTATGAGACTAAGGGAGGGGTTTCATATGGTATCAGTGAATATATGGGAAATGCCTAATTAAATAGAGTCTGTAGACCTTAAAGAGGCCTTAGTAAAAGCATAGATCAACCCAGTGGAAGCAGAGACCAAGCCAACACTGGATCATATCCCATAACCCCTCTAACACTCCACAGTCCACAGGTCTGGGTTTCCCCTAACAGATAAGACATGGTGAGTTGTCGCTTAGGGGTCAAACATGAGAGAAAGACCATTTTGAACATTTCTAAATTCCTTTCCTTGTATACCTCTCTCTTTTCCATTTCCTCTACCTCTATCACCCCGCTGTTTGTGTCTCCAGTTCTCTTCCATTTCCAGGTTTTTCTTTAAAGATTCTGCTCCTCGTTAAGCACATCTGCTGTCAATCAACTGTACCCTATAATCCCATCGGCATTTCCTGCCTGTTGGGACACACCTTCTGACCCTTTTTTTTCTGGTCATTGATTGGTCGGATTGGTTGGGCCCCACCCTGGCCATTCCAACTGGCCAACTCACCAGTCCATCAAATAGACTCATGTTCAACTTCATTCCACTTATCATCATCATCTTTAACTGTTGCCTTAATGACATATGTTTGTGTGATTTCAGAGATGAAGGACTAACATTGAAGTGAATGTGTGTGCCCGCGCATGCGCACCCGTGTGTGTGTGTGTGTGTGTGTGTGTGTGTGTGTGTGTGTGTGTGTGTGTGTGTGTGTGTGTGTGTGTGTGTGTGTGTGTGTGTGTGTGTGTGTGTGTGTGTGTGTGTTATGTATACAGTGCCTTCAGCAAGTATTTATACCCCTTGACTTATTCCACATTTTGTTGTGTTACAGTCTGAATTCAATGGATTAAATATGATTTTTTCTCACCCATCTACACACAATATCCCATAATGACAAAGTGAAAATATGTTTTTAGAGGTTTTTGCAAATGTATTGAACATTCACAGAAATATGTGATTTACATAAGTATTCACACCCCTGAGTCAATACATGTTGGAATCACCTTTGACAGTGATTACAGCTGTCAGTATTTCTGGGTAAGTCTCTAAGAGCTTTGCCCACCTGGATTGTACAAATATACACATTATTCTTTAAAAAGATTCTTCCACCTCTGTCAAGTTAGTTGTTGATCATTGCTAGACAGCCATTTTTAAGTCTTGCCAGAGATTTTCAAGCCGATTTAAGTAGAAAATGTAACTAGGCTACTCAGGAGCATTCAATGTCGCCTTGGTGAGGAACTCCCGTGTATATTTGGCCTTGTGTTTTAGGTTATTGTCCTGCTGAAAGGTGAATTTGTCTCCCAGTGTCTGGTGGAAAGCAGACTGAACCAGGTTTTCCTCTAGAATGTTGCCTGTACTTAGCTCTATTCCATTTCTTTTGTGTGTGTGTGTTTGCAGTGGTGTAAAGTACTTAAGTAAAAATACTTTAAAGTACTACTTAAGTCATTTTTGGGGTATATATACTTTACTTGACTATTTATATTTTTGACAACTTTTAATTTTATTTCACTACATTCCTAAATAAAAATATTGTACTTTTTACTCCACACACTTTCCCTGTCAACCAAAAGTACTCATTACAGTTTGAATGCTTAGCAGGACAGGAAAATAGTCCAATTCACGCACTTATCAAGAGAACACGTGGTCATCCCTACTGCCTCCGGCCTGGCAGACTCCCTAAACACAAATGCATCTTTTGTAAATAATGTCTGAGTGTGCCCCTGACTATCTGAAAATTTTAAAAACAAGACAATTGTTCTGTCTGCTATGCTAAATAATAGGAATTTTAAAAGATTTATACTTATACTTTTGATACTTAAGTATATTTAAAACCAAATACCATTTTACTGGCCTCCTTCTTTGACTTTTACTTGAGTCATTTTCTATTAAGGTATCTATACTTTTACTCAAGTATGACAACTGGGTACGTTTTCCACCACTCTGTGTGTGTGTGTGTGTGTGTGTGTGTGTGTGTGTGTGTGTGTGTGTGTGTGTGTGTGTGTGTGTGTGTGTGTGTGTGTGTGTGTGTGTGTGTGTGTGTGTGTGTGTGTGTGTGTGTGTGTGTGTGTGTGTGTGTGTGTGTGTGTGTGTGTGTGTTGGAACTGCTAACAGAAGTAGGGAAACTTCCAGAAATATGTTTAACCTAAATATCCAGCACCAGAGCACTGGCAATGCCCGGCACTGTTACCATGTGGAACTCCAATCAGGACAACACAGATAATAGGACTGATACATCCTCTGGGATCAATATGTAAAGCTATACTCTACAGTCATCTCTAGGAGAGCCAGGAAGACTCTGCTCAGATCTGTGAAACAGCTCTCACAGTGAGAGAGTGAATGGAGAAGGGGGAGAGAGAGAGAAGAGAGGATGACTGGAGAAGGGGGAGAGAGAAGAGAGGATGACTGGAGAAGGGGGAGAGAGAGAGAAGAGAGGATGACTGGAGAAGGGGGAGAGAGAAGAGAGGATGACTGGAGAAGGGGGAGAGAGAGAGAAGAGAGGATGACTGGAGAAGGGGGAGAGAGAAGAGAGGATGAATGGAGAAGGGGGAGAGAAAGAAGAGAGGATGAATGGAGAAGGGGGAGAGAAAGAAGAGAGGATGAATGGAGAAGGGGGAGAGAGAGAAGAGAGGATGAATGGAGAAGGGGGAGAGAGAGAAGAGAGGATGAATGGAGAAGGGGGAGAGAGAGAGAAGAGAGGATGACTGGAGAAGGGGGAGAGAGAAGAGAGGATGAATGGAGAAGGGGGAGAGAAAGAAGAGAGGATGAATGGAGAAGGGGGAGAGAGAGAAGAGAGGATGAATGGAGAAAATGACCGAGAAGAGAGGCAGTGAGAAAGAAAGGAGTGGAGAAAGGAGGGCATGTAGTAGAGAGATGATTGACAGAGAGAGAAAGACGGGAGGGATGGGGAGAAGGAAAAAGGGAGAGTCTCGAGGGGGCGGAGAGACAGACAAGTTATTCTTGTTGCAGACAGCTGAGACAAAGTCTAAAATAAGATGTGTACTAGCTAGGGCTGTGACGGTCATGTCATTTTGGATGATGCTAATTGGCCAGCCAAATGACCACCGTCTCCCTAATAACTGTTCAAGTAGCAAATAATACAAAATATATTGGTATTTATTTTCTTTATTTTCTCCCCCTCTGCTCCTGACTGCATGTGCTTAGAATGATTCATTCTATTTCTATGTGCTGTTGCTGCATTGTTGGGGCGTTGGCACCCCAAGACTTGTTTGCTACAACACCTTTCAGCAAGGAGCAACAAAGTTTCATCACATTTTTAAGAGCCCATGTTACCGCGGAAACAGACTCAGCCGCACGAATGCCCGGCCGTTCTATTCATTTTTTAAACGATTATGACAGTTGTTGAACTTTTATGACGGTCTTCATCCATAACCGTCGGTTACACAGTTATATGGTAATTGTGTCAGCACTAGTACTAATGTGTGTGTGTGTGTGTGTGTGTGTGTATTTAGACGCCAACGTTGAGTTACAGTTATACTCACAAACCATAAAGCGGTATTTACCAGTAAAATCTTAGTCCTTGAGTATTTACAGATGAAAGATCACCCTGTCTGTTGCCGGAGAATGTTCCTGCACTGCAGGAAATCTAAAACTTGTTGTGTAGTTGAGGTTTAAAAGGGCTTCTGAATTTTGTAATTTCCATTTCAACATTTCAGACTTGATTTTTCCTTACGAAAACTTTACCAACCCCCTACAAAAATAGCCATTAGTTATAATCCAGATAATAATTCACATTTCCTGTTTCTGCAGGATTATTTTCCTACTGTAGCAAACTGGCTCAAATTAAGATCCTACATCTGTGCTGTTTGTGTGTGTGAGCAAGTAAGTGTGTGAGCATGCGTTCATGTGTGTGTGTGTGTGTGTGTGTGTGTGTGTGTGTGTGTGTGTGTGTGTGTGTGTGTGTGTGTGTGTGTGTGTGTGTGTGTGTGTGTGTGTGTGTGTGTGTGTGTGTGTGTGTGTGTGTGTGTGTGTGTGATACCAAAAACCCAAACCGTATGGAGTCAACATGGTGTTTTATTGTCTTCCCATAGAAAGCATAATTTCCTATGATCAGTTTTTATATAAAAGAGACAAAGTAAAAACCATAGCAACACGGTATCAGATCTAGTGTCATAAATATACAACTTTATCGACTTAGAGATAAGAGGGAAGAGAGAAGGAGAGAGAGAACAGACACAAAGTCACTGACTTATAACTGGAAGAGCTCATAGGTTTACACAACTACAAATATAGTCAGACACTGATACACACACTTAGACCTACTCCACTGACTAGCACGTACACACAAACACACGCACACACACACACACACATACACACACATACACATGGATCAACAACCTTGCACATACAAAGACTCAGAAAAAGACACAATTTCAGGTTTACGACCTCACTGATTAAGTGGACAGAACATTGGCAAGACTGACTTTAATAGATATAGGTCAACTAGACTGGGTTCAATCCCATGGCTTTGTGACAGATATACTGGAGTTAAACTAGATTCTACAAGCTGCTTTCACCCTGCCCAGTCTGGCCGAGGGGTTGTGGAGTGAGTGAGTGGTGAGATAGATGGAAGGATGAAGAGTTGTCTTCTCTTTCACTCTCGTACGTAGACTCTGGTGCACACCACATCGTCCGCACTCATGGTCTGGAATGAGAGGAATTTATAGATGTATTTAATATAGGTATTCATATCCAAGGAATTTATAAAGATGTGCAGTATTCAATAGAAGCATTCATATCCAACATTAACACCGTCTCAATCCATCCTGTTCAGTCCCTGTCTGTGACTGTCTCTTCCAACAAGAGGTTTCCTGACCGAGTCCTTATGGTTCTGTATTACAACGTTTTGGCCTTTTTTTACCATGGAAACCATTCCATTTTAGATCTAAGTTGACTAATTGAATTAGAAGCCAAACACTCAGCATGAGAGATGGTCAGAGACAGACCACATATTGTGCAATGCATCAGATGCATGTGTTCATGGTCCTTGACAAATGGCAAAACAAACTGATTCCAGGAAACGAGGGAGTTGTCTCTGGTTTGACGGGTTCACTTGTGTTCGCTCTTACGACACGTCTTTTTACAGAGTGCCAGTTTTCATTTTGAGCTTCCTGTCACTCCACACAGTGGCACACATGATGTTCATTAGCTGTACCCTAACCCTAACTAAATCAGTCAGATAAACACTCCAAACAGCCTACCCGATCGCTCGGAGGCACCCGCATGGTCCTAAAGCAAACCGTTGCCACGTTTTGTATCACATTCCAATGATAAAACTGGGGGGGACAAAAATGCAATTTCAGAATGAAATTGAAAGTTGCGCCCCTGGTTCCAGTAGACCTAAATTGTTTCTCTTCCTCTTCTTCCCCTCCCTCCCTCCCTCCCTCGTTAACACTGATCTGATGACTATGGTATTATGGAAGAACTTCCTGGCCCCACAGTGTGTAGGCTCCAGTAGATGGGTGTTACACATTGGTAGTGGATAAAGTGAGTCTTCCCTTCTTTGTGTGGAAGGAAAATGACTGAGATCCTCAAGCATACTGTGTTCAAAATGTATCAATGGACGGTTGTACAGTACAATGCCTCCAACTGGGGTTGATTGACAGGACAGGTAGCCAGTAGAGACTCTTACCAGGATGAGCTCGCCGTCATTGGTTATCTCTCGGGTCCAGGCGGTCTTAGGTCCCTCCCCTTTCTGCAGAGTCTGCTCACAGCTGATCTTACTGTCTGTCTCCCACTTTGGAAGACTCTGTGAGACAGACAGACAGACAGACAGACAGACAGACAGACAGACAGACAGACAGACAGACAGACAGACAGACAGACAGACAGACATGCAATACAGTTAGATGAGCATCAGAGAGATGAAAGTCATGTTTTGGACAGATAGGCAGGTGGAGAATGGATGGATGAATAGAACAATAATTGGTAAGAGTGAGAGAAAAAGAGGGAGGTGACCTAGTGTGTATGCTTTTGCATGGCCTCTAGGGGGAGAGAGAAGGAGGAAAGGAGAGGGGGAATATCTAGGAGATGATAATGTGTGATGTGCTCATCGTTAGTAGAGAGAGGCTCTGGGTGTTTGTCTGTTTCCTCTTGAGACAGCCAAGCAGAGGCCATCAGAGGGAGAGTTTGATAGAGACTTACACATGGCAAGAATGAAAGACGGAGGGAGGGAGGGAGGGAGGGAGGGAGGGAGGGAGGGAGGGAGGGAGGGAGGGAGGGAGGGAGGGAGGGAGGGAGGGAGGGAGGGAGGGGGAGGGAGGGGGAGTTCAGATGGGACAGAAGTAAAGAGTGGAGTAAAGATTGTTCCTATGAGACTAAGGGAGGGGTTTCATATGGTATCAGTGAATATATGGGAAATGCCTAATTAAATAGAGTCTGTAGACCTTAAAGAGGCCTTAGTAAAAGCATAGATCAACCCAGTGGAAGCAGAGACCAAGCCAACACTGGATCATATCCCATAACCCCTCTAACACTCCACAGGTCTGAGTTCCCCTAACAGAGAAGACCTGGGGAGTTGTAGCTTAGGGGTCAAACATGAGTCGAGGCTTTCATTAGGGACAGTGGATAGGGTGTGGGACAGAGAAGAATGTGAGTACAGAGGTGTGTGTGTGTGTGTGTGTGTGTGTGTGTGTGTGTGTGTGTGTGTGTGTGTGTGTGTGTGTGTGTGTGTGTGTGTGTGTGTGTGTGTGTGTGTGTGTGTGTGTGTGTGTGTGTGTGTGTGTGTGTGTGTTATGTATACAGTGCCTTCAGCAAGTATTTATACCCCTTGACTTATTCCACATTTTGTTGTGTTACAGTCTGAATTCAATGGATTAAATATGATTTTTTTCTCACCCATCTACACACAATATCCCATAATGACAAAGTGAAAATATGTTTTTAGAGGTTTTTGCAAATGTATTGAACATTCACAGAAATATGTGATTTACATAAGTATTCACACCCCTGAGTCAATACATGTTGGAATCACCTTTGACAGTGATTACAGCTGTCAGTATTTCTGGGTAAGTCTCTAAGAGCTTTGCCCACCTGGATTGTACAAATATACACATTATTCTTTAAAAAGATTCTTCCACCTCTGTCAAGTTGGTTGTTGATCATTGCTAGACAGCCATTTTTAAGTCTTGCCATAGATTTTCAAGCCGATTTAAGTAGAAAATGTAACTAGGCTACTCAGGAGCATTCAATGTCGCCTTGGTGAGGAACTCCCGTGTATATTTGGCCTTGTGTTTTAGGTTATTGTCCTGCTGAAATGTGAATTAATCTCCCAGTGTCTGGTGGAAAGCAGACTGAACCAGGTTTTCCTCTAGAATGTTGCCTGTACTTAGCTCTATTCCATTTCTTTTGATCCTAAACTACTGCTAGTCCTTTCCCGCGACAATTAAACTCTAACTGTTTTAAAGTCACCTTTGGCCTCATGGTGAAATCCCTGAGCAGTTTCCTTCCTCTCCAGCAACTGAGTTAGGAAGGACGCCTGTATCTTTGTAGTGACTGGGTGTATTAATACACCATCCAAAGTGCAATGAATAACTTCACCATGCTCAAACGGATATTCAATGGGATTTTTTACCCCTCTACCAATAGGTGCCCTTCTTTGCGAGACATTGGAAAACCTCCCTGTTCTTTGTGGTTGAATCTGTGTTGAAATTATCTGCTTGACTTAGGGACCTTATAGATACAGTGCCTTGCGAAAGTATTCGGCCCCCTTGAACTTTGCGACCTTTTGCCACATTTCAGGCTTCAAACATAAAGATATAAAACTGTATTTTTTTGTGAAGAATCAACAACAAGTGGGACACAATCATGAAGTGGAACGACATTTATTGGATATTTCAAACTTTTTTAACAAATCAAAAACTGAAAAATTGGGCGTGCAAAATTATTCAGCCCCCTTAAGTTAATACTTTGTCGCACCACCTTTTGCTGCGATTACAGCTGTAAGTCGCTTGGGGTATGTCTCTATCAGTTTTGCACATCGAGAGACTGAAATGTTTTCCCATTCCTCCTTGCAAAACAGCTCGAGCTCAGTGAGGTTGGATGGAGAGCATTTGTGAACAGCAGTTTTCAGTTCTTTCCACAGATTCTCGATTGGATTCAGGTCTGGACTTTGACTTGGCCATTCTAACACCTGGATATGTTTATTTTTTAACCATTCCATTGTAGATTTTGCTTTATGTTTTGGATCATTGTCTCGTTGGAAGACAAATCTCCATCCCAGTCTCAGGTCTTTTGCAGACTCCATCAGGTTTTCTTCCAGAATGGTCCTGTATTTGGCTCCATCCATCTTCCCATCAATTTTAACCATCTTCCCTGTCCCTGCTGAAGAAAAGCAGGCCCAAACCATGATGCTGCCACCACCATGTTTGACAGTGGGGATGGTGTGTTCAGGGTGATTAGCTGTGTTGCTTTTACGCCAAACATAACGTTTTGCATTGTTGCCAAAAAGTTCCATTTTGGTTTCATCTGACCAGAGCACCTTCTTCCACATGTTTGGTGTGTCTCCCAGGTGGCTTGTGGCAAACTTTAAATGACACTTTTTATGGATATCTTTAAGAAATGGCTTTCTTCTTGCCACTCTTCCATAAAGGCCAGATTTGTGCAATATACGACTGATTGTTGTCCTATGGACAGAGTCTCCCACCTCAGCTGTAGATCTCTGCAGTTCATCCAGAGTGATCATGGGCCTCTTGGTTGCATCTCTGATCAGTCTTCTCCTTGTATGAGCTGAAAGTTTAGAGGGACGGCCAGGTCTTCGTAGATTTGCAGTGGTCTGATACTCCTTCCATTTCAATATTATCGCTTGCACAGTGCTCCTTGGGATGTTTAAAGCTTGGGAAATCTTTTTGTATCCAAATCCGGCTTTAAACTTCTTCACAACAGTATCTCGGACCTGCCTGGTGTGTTCCTTGTTCTTCATGATGCTCTCTGCGCTTTTAACGGACCTCTGAGACTATCACAGTGCAGGTGCATTTATACGGAGACTTGATTACACACAGGTGGATTGTATTTATCATCATTAGTCATTTAGGTCAACATTGGATCATTCAGAGATCCTCACTGAACTTCTGGAGAGAGTTTGCTGCACTGAAAGTAAAGGGGCTGAATAATTTTGCACGCCCAATTTTTCAGTTTTTGATTTGTTAAAAAAGTTTGAAATATCCAATAAATGTCGTTCCACTTCATGATTGTGTCCCACTTGTTGTTGATTCTTCACAAAAAAATACAGTTTTATATCTTTATGTTTGAAGCCTTAAATGTGGCAAAAGGTCGCAAAGTTCAAGGGGGCCGAATACTTTCGCAAGGCACTGTAATTGTATGTGTGGGACACAGAGATGAGGTAGTCAAACACTATAATTGCAGAGTGAGTCCATTCAAATTATTATGTGACAAGCATATTGTCAAGCATATTTTTACTCCTGAACTTATTTAGGCTTGCCATAGCAAAGGGGTTGAATACTTATTGACTCAATACATTTCAGATGTATTTTTTAATTAATTTGTAAAGATTTGTAAAAACATACTTCTACTTTGACACTATGGAATATTGGGTGTAGGCCAGTGACACAAAATGAAAACGTAATCCATTTTAAATTCAGGCTGTAACACAACAAAATGTGGAAAAAGTCAAGGGGTGTGAAAGGCACTATATATGTGTGTGTGTATATGCTTGCATAAGTGTGTGTGTGTGTGTGTGTGTGTGTGTGTGTGTGTGTGTGTGTGTGTGTGTGTGTGTGTGTGTGTGTGTGTGTGTGTGTGTGTGTGTGTGTGTGTGTGTGTACGTGTGTGTGTGTACCGTGCAGGGGCGTCCGTCGACCGTGGCCTCGTTGAAGGACTCTCCCACGGTGAAGGTGACGTGGGTGGTTCTGACGGAGGTGAAGGTTCGTATGGACAGAGTCTCTCCCTCCTGGGTGATCTCCACCGACGGCTTGGAGGCTGCTGCCACCGCTATCTTACGCAGCATCACGTTCACACCTTGAACACGCACAAACACACACATGCAAGCATACACACACATGGAGGAAAAACACAGTCATGATACACACAGAGAGACAGGCGACACACTCTCTTGCTCAAACACATGGTCAGAGTAAATACATTTCCAGGCACAAACACAGACATTATTTGCATGGTGAGACTGTAGAAACAGACACAGACATTATTTGCATGGTGAGACTGTAGAAACAGGCACAGACATTATTTGCATGGTGAGACTGTAGAAACAGACACAGACATTATTTGCATGGTGAGACTGTAGAAACAGGCACAGACATTATTTGCATGGTGAGACTGTAGAAACAGGCACAGACATTATTTGCATGGTGAGACTGTAGAAACAGGCACAGACATTATTTGCATGGTGAGACTGTAGAAACAGGCACAGACATTATTTGCATGGTGAGACTGTAGAAACAGACACAGACATTATTTGCATGGTGAGACTGTAGAAACAGGCACAGACATTATTTGCATGGTGAGACTGTAGAAACAGGCACAGACATTATTTGCATGGTGAGACTGTAGAAACAGACACAGACATTATTTGCATGGTGAGACTGTAGAAACAGGCACAGACATTATTTGCATGGTGAGACTGTAGAAACAGGCACAGACATTATTTGCATGGTGAGACTGTAGAAACAGGCACAGACATTATTTGCATGGTGAGACTGTAGAAACAGACACAGACATTATTTGCATGGTGAGACTGTAGAAACAGGCACAGACATTATTTGCATGGTGAGACTGTAGAAACAGACACAGACATTATTTGCATGGTGAGACTGTAGAAACAGACACAGACATTATTTGCATGGTGAGACTGTAGAAACAGACACAGACATTATTTGCATGGTGAGACTGTAGAAACAGACACATACATTATTTGCATGGTGAGACTGTAGAAACAGACACATACATTGGCATTCAATAAATCAACTCAATCAAAGGACATTTAAAGTTCTGTAGTATCGCCTCAAGGAGAGGGACAAACCTGTTTTACTCAAATCTGTTAAACCACAAATGTGTGTGTGTGTGTGTGTGTGTG
>NW_026290769.1:500000-532500 GCF_023373465.1 Oncorhynchus keta | reverse complement strand
CACACACACACACACACACACACACACACACACACACACACACACACACCATCTCCCTGGCCTATCTCTCTGTCAGTTTCATTTCATCATCTTTTCTTTCTTCTTTTGTTTGACCCTTTTTCCTTTCTATCCTCTGGCCCCCACCTCACCCACTTCTCTATCTCTCAGCACGCTACCTCTCACACACACCCCTCGGTGGGTAATGATGGGTAAAGACGGAGAGCAGATTTATGTTAATTGGTGCCTCAGTCAAACCAGGAAATTGGAATGCGCGCGCCTGGCCGGTGATGCGCCACTGACTCCGGTTATTCCGGCAGGAACAATGGTGGCATTTAGAACTAGTTCATAACACAGACACATATTGCACTTTTGCGCATGAACACAGGCTTCTCTCTCTCGATCCTCCCTCCCATATGTGTGTTGATATACATGTATTCCTGGTATGCCCTTGTATTTTAGTAAAAATAATAAAATTGGCAACCACTGACAGACACTCACACACCCTGCCAGATAAATGAACAGGCGTTGTCTTTTTATTCCATGCAAACTGCTGCAGGTGTGGAGCGAGGCCTTTCACATTGAGAATGAAATGACAGTGAAACAGCTCTTAGTTTCGGCATGCCGGCTGATAATATTCCAAATGGCCTGCACTGTCACGTCATAACGGACTCTTCTCTCTGAAGCGTCTGTTTTTTTCCGATCCCACACACACACTTGCACGATGTGATGTTATTTTTCCCTGCGCGGTGACACGGACAGAGGTGCCGCCGTTTGTCTCCATTGTCTGGTGGAGTGAGGTGAGGGGGAGGGGAGACTGGCTGGGGAGTGGGGCAGTGAGGGGAGGGGGAGAGAAGGGTGAAGCTGGATGGGGGGGGGCAAGCATTGAGTTTTGGGTTCGCCAGAATTACAAAGCCCCCCCATTCACGCGACGCACAGAGTACACCACATGTCTGATTAATACGTGCATGCATGAACCATTGTGTGTGTGTGTGTGTGTGTGTGTGTGTGTGTGTGAGAGACACGTATCTGACCTACAATGTATTAGGGTGTTCAGATAGCTATATTCAATTAGTAATAATTAAATAACTGTTATAATAATAGGCTATAATAAAGTTAGGGATATATGTACCACAAATATTTATCACCATCCCCTTCATCGCCATTATCACCACCACCATCCACATTACCATCACTCACCCAGCGCTTTGAGAAGCTCCTCGAAGTTCTCCGAGTTCTTCATCTTCCAGGTACCAGCGAAGTCAGGGATTTTACGCTCCATCTTTTTCTAAACGGATTGTTTTACTCTCCAACTCTGCCCTCTTTTCAATCAGTGCGGGGTCTCGAGGTGGTCGGTGGTCTTCTCTCCCTCACCCGCTAAGAGGTGATCTGGATTGGATTGAGACTTTCCGGTCCAGCTAGTTCTGCCCCCTCAGCAGGTTGTGACCGTGTGTCTCTCAACTGTTTGACTGAGGTGGCTGTCAGTGCCCTAATCCAACCCTCTCTCTGTCTCTCTCTCGCTGATCCCTATCTCGCCTATGCACGTTATGAGCGGTTGCGCTATGAATGGATGGAATGGAAAACGAGCCACTTCCTTTGACCGCTGATAACATGCCCACTTTCACACTCAGACACGCCCGACCCACGTCTGTCATGTCCAGGAGCCAAACGGAATCGCATATGGTTCCTAAGCCCCGCCACGACCACGCCCGGAGAGAACATGTGCGTTCTAGGACCTCCTAGCTGAGCCAGTTGCCACGCCTCTTTATCCCCGCGCACCTTTAATGTGCCAATGGAGTGACCGCGCCCTAGACGCACGCGCACAAGGGCATAACCTCATGGAAACATTATTTTATGAGGTGCAATATATTATTTAATTTGTGGTGTTTGTCAGACACGTGGTTCGTGGTTGAAGCCATTGTGTTGTAATTGAAACCGGAAAAACTGTTCTGAGTGCCAGTTTCGGATTTAGCCAATTTATCGTTGGCATGGATGTAGTGTTGAGTGTCAAGGAAGTCGGGTACCAGTCCGTGTGTTGATGTAGGGGAGATAGAGAGAGACTTGGTGGTTCAATTCTTGGAGATGATCGAGGGCCAGCGATTGGATGGAATGTTGAGAATATTTCCCACAAGTTCACCTCACCCCCCCTTCTCCATTCTTCCTCCCTCCCTCTCTCTTTTCTCTACCCTCTTCCCCCAGCGCCGCAGTGATGTGTCATAAAAATAAAAGAGGTGGTAATGGGATACAGCCACTGGCCTCGACCAGCGGGCTATCTATTTAACCGGACTGGCGTGCAGAAACATACCGAACTCACGAGAGAGCAAGATAGAGACATGAGAGGTGTTTCATATGTTTCCCATGCCAATAAATCCATTTGAATTGAATTGAGAGAGAGAGATTTTTATTTATTGTCTATTTCACTTTCTTTGGCAATGTAAACATATGTTTCCCATGCCAATAAATCCCTTTGAATTGAGTTGAGACACACAAACAGACTAACACAAACAAACCCCACAGAGCCTCAGGACAGCAACACAATTAGACCCAACCAAATCAAGAGAAAACCAAAATATAATTACTTGACACATTGGAAAGAATTATCAAAAAAACTGACCAAATCGAATGCTATTTGGCCCTAAACAGAGGGCGGAATACCTGACCACTGTGACTGACACAAATTTAAGAAAAGCTTTGCCTATGTTTAGACTTAGTGAGCATAGCCTTGTTATTGAGAAAGGCCGCCATAGGCAGACCTGGCTCTAAAAAAAACAGGCTATGTGCTCACTGCCCACAAAATGAGGAGGAAACTGAGCTGCACTTCCAAACCTCCTGTGAAATGTATGACCATCCTAGATACACATATTTCGCTCAGATTACTGAGACCCACAAAGAATTCCAAAACAAATCCAATTTTGATAACTCCCAATTGGGTGTAATTCCACAGTGTGCCATCACAGCAGAAAGATGTGTGACCTGTTGCCATGAGAAAAGTGCAACCAGTGAAGAACAAACACCATTGTAAATACAACCCATATATGAAACTCATTTATGTTTATTTATTTATCTTTTTATACTATTTACACATCGTGACAACACTGTATATAGACATAATATGACATTTGAAATGTCTCTATTCCTATTCCTTTTGTGAGTGTGTTTACTGTTCATTTTTCAATTATTTATTTCACTTTTGTTTCTTGTCTATTTCACTTGCTTTGGCAATGTAAACATGTGTTTCCCAGGCCAATAAAGCCCTTTGAATTGAGAGAGAGCAGGAGTTGGAGAGAAGGGCAGGGAGCGGTAGCCTCTCAGTGCCTTTGGTGTTGCCCCCCTCTGTTTGGTGGAAGAAAGGGGAGAGAGGGAGAAGGAGTTGGAGAGAAGGGCAGGGAGCGGTAGCCTCTCAGTGCCTTTGGTGTTGCCCCCCTCTGTTTGGTGGAAGAAAGGGGTGAGAGGGAGAAGGAGTTGGAGAGAAGGGCAGGGAGCGGTAGCCTCTCAGTGCCTTTGGTGTTGCCCCCCTCTGTTTGGTGGAAGAAAGGGGTGAGAGGGAGAAGGAGTTGGAGAGAAGGGCAGGGAGCGGTAGCCTCTCAGTGCCTTTGGTGTTGCCCCCCTCTGTTCGGTGGAAGAAAGGGGTGAGAGGGAGAAGGAGTTGGAGAGAAGGGCAGGGAGCGGTAGCCTCTCAGTGCCTTTGGTGTTGCCCCCCTCTGTTTGGTGGAAGAAAGGGGTGAGAGAGAGAAGGAGTTGGAGAGAAGGGCAGGGCAGGGAGCGGTAGCCTCTCAGTGCCTTTGGTGTTGCCCCCCTCTGTTTGGTGGAAGAAAGGGGTGAGAGGGAGAAGGAGTTGGAGAGAAGGGCAGGGAGCGGTAGCCTCTCAGTGCCTTTGGTGTTGCCCCCTCTGTTCGGTGGAAGAAAGGGGTGAGAGGAGAAGGAGTTGGAGAGAATGGCAGGGAGCGGTAGCCTCTCAGTGCCTTTGGTGTTGCCCCCCTCTGTTTGGTGGAAGAAAGGGGTGAGAGAGAGAAGGAGTTGGAGAGAAGGGCAGGGAGCGGTAGCCTCTCAGTGCCTTTGGTGTTGCCCCCCTCTGTCCGGTGGAAGAAAGGGGTGAGAGAGAGAAGGAGTTGGAGAGAAGGGCAGGGAGCGGTAGCCTCTCAGTGCCTTTGGTGTAATCCCCCCTCTGTTCAGTGGAAGAAAGGGGTGAGAGGGAGAAGGAGTTGGAGAGAAGGGCAGGGAGCGGTAGCCTCTCAGTGCCTTTGGTGTTGCCCCCCTCTGTCCGGTGGAAGAAAGGGGTGAGAGAGAGAAGGAGTTGGAGAGAAGGGCAGGGAGCGGTAGCCTCTCAGTGCCTTTGGTGTTGCCCCTCTGTTTGGTGGAAGAAAGGGGTGAGAGAGAGAAGGAGTTGGAGAGAAGGGCAGGGAGCGGTAGCCTCTCAGTGCCTTTGGTGTAATCCCCCTCTGTTTGGTGGAAGAAAGGGGTGAGAGAGAGAAGGAGTTGGAGAGAAGGGCAGGGAGCGGTAGCCTCTCAGTGCCTTTGGTGTTGCCCCCCTCTGTCCGGTGGAAGAAAGGGGTGAGAGAGAGAAGGAGTTGGAGAGAAGGGCAGGGAGCGGTAGCCTCTCAGTGCCTTTGGTGTTGCCCCCCTCTGTTTGGTGGAAGAAAGGGGTGAGAGGGAGAAGGAGTTGGAGAGAAGGGCAGGGAGCGGTAGCCTCTCAGTGCCTTTGGTGTTGCCCCCCTCTGTTTGGTGGAAGAAAGGGGTGAGAGAGAGAACGAGTTGGAGAGAAGGGCAGGGAGCGAGCGGTAGCCTCTCAGTGCCTTTGGTGTTGCCCCCTCTGTTTGGTGGAAGAAAGGGGTGAGAGGGAGAAGGAGTTGGAGAGAAGGGCAGGCAGCGGTAGCCTCTCAGTGCCTTTGGTGTTGCCCCCTCTGTTCGGTGGAAGAAAGGGGTGAGAGGGAGAAGGAGTTGGAGAGAAGGGCAGGGAGCGGTAGCCTCTCAGTGCCTTTGGTGTTGCCCCCTCTGTTTGGTGGAAGAAAGGGGTGAGAGAGAGAAGGAGTTGGAGAGAAGGGCAGGGCAGGGAGCGGTAGCCTCTCAGTGCCTTTGGTGTTGCCCCCTCTGTTTGGTGGAAGAAAGGGGTGAGAGGGAGAAGGAGTTGGAGAGAAGGGCAGGAGCGGTAGCCTCTCAGTGCCTTTGGTGTTGCCCCCTCTGTTCGGTGGAAGAAAGGGGTGAGAGGGAGAAGGAGTTGGAGAGAATGGCAGGGAGCGGTAGCCTCTCAGTGCCTTTGGTGTTGCCCCCTCTGTTTGGTGGAAGAAAGGGGTGAGAGGGAGAAGGAGTTGGAGAGAAGGGCAGGGAGCGGTAGCCTCTCAGTGCCTTTGGTGTTGCCCCCTGTCCGGTGGAAGAAAGGGGTGAGAGAGAGAAGGAGTTGGAGAGAAGGGCAGGGAGCGGTAGCCTCTCAGTGCCTTTGGTGTAATCCCCCTCTGTTCAGTGGAAGAAAGGGGTGAGAGGGAGAAGGAGTTGGAGAGAAGGGCAGGGAGCGGTAGCCTCTCAGTGCCTTTGGTGTTGCCCCCTCTGTCCGGTGGAAGAAAGGGTGAGAGAGAGAGAGGAGTTGGAGAGAAGGGCAGGGAGCGGTAGCCTCTCAGTGCCTTTGGTGTTGCCCCCTCTGTTTGGTGGAAGAAAGGGGTGAGAGAGAGAAGGAGTTGGAGAGAAGGGCAGGGAGCGGTAGCCTCTCAGTGCCTTTGGTGTTGCCCCTCTGTTTGGTGGAAGAAAGGGGTGAGAGAGAGAAGGAGTTGGAGAGAAGGGCAGGGAGCGGTAGCCTCTCAGTGCCTTTGGTGTTGCCCCCTCTGTTAGGTGGAAGAAAGGGGTGAGAGGGAGAAGGAGTTGGAGAGAAGGGCAGGGAGCGGTAGCCTCTCAGTGCCTTTGGTGTTGCCCCCTCTGTTTGGTGGAAGAAAGGGGTGAGAGGGAGAAGGAGTTGGAGAGAAGGGCAGGGAGCGGTAGCCTCTCAGTGCCTTTGGTGTAATCCCCCTCTGTTCAGTGGAAGAAAGGGGTGAGAGAGAGAAGGAGTTGGAGAGAAGGGCAGGGAGCGGCAGCCTCTCAGTGCCTTTGGTGTAATCCCCCTCTGTTTGGTGGAAGAAAGGGGTGAGAGGGAGAAGGAGTTGGAGAGAAGGGCAGGGAGCGGTAGCCTCTCAGTGCCTTTGGTGTTGCCCCCGCTGTCCGGTGGAAGAAAGGGGTGAGAGAGAGAAGGAGTTGGAGAGAAGGGCAGGGAGCGGTAGCCTCTCAGTGCCTTTGGTGTTGCCCCCCTCTGTTTGGTGGAAGAAAGGGGTGAGAGAGAGAAGGAGTTGGAGAGAAGGGCAGGGCAGGGAGCGGTAGCCTCTCAGTGCCTTTGGTGTTGCCCCCCTCTGTTTGGTGGAAGAAAGGGGTGAGAGGGAGAAGGAGTTGGAGAGAAGGGCAGGGAGCGGTAGCCTCTCAGTGCCTTTGGTGTTGCCCCCCTCTGTTCGGTGGAAGAAAGGGGTGAGAGGGAGAAGGAGTTGGAGAGAATGGCAGGGAGCGGTAGCCTCTCAGTGCCTTTGGTGTTGCCCCCCTCTGTTCGGTGGAAGAAAGGGGTGAGAGGGAGAAGGAGTTGGAGAGAAGGGCAGGAGCGGTAGCCTCTCAGTGCCTTTGGTGTTGCCCCCTCTGTCCGGTGGAAGAAAGGGGTGAGAGAGAGAAGGAGTTGGAGAGAAGGGCAGGAGCGGTAGCCTCTCAGTGCCTTTGGTGTAATCCCCCTCTGTTCAGTGGAAGAAAGGGGTGAGAGGGAGAAGGAGTTGGAGAGAAGGGCAGGGAGCGGTAGCCTCTCAGTGCCTTTGGTGTTGCCCCCTCTGTCCGGTGGAAGAAAGGGGTGAGAGAGAGAAGGAGTTGGAGAGAAGGGCAGGGAGCGGTAGCCTCTCAGTGCCTTTGGTGTTGCCCCCTCTGTTTGGTGGAAGAAAGGGGTGAGAGAGAGAAGGAGTTGGAGAGAAGGGCAGGGAGCGGTAGCCTCTCAGTGCCTTTGGTGTAATCCCCTCTGTTTGGTGGAAGAAAGGGGTGAGAGAGAGAAGGAGTTGGAGAGAAGGGCAGGGAGCGGTAGCCTCTCAGTGCCTTTGGTGTTGCCCCCTCTGTCCGGTGGAAGAAAGGGGTGAGAGAGAGAAGGAGTTGGAGAGAAGGGCAGGGAGCGGTAGCCTCTCAGTGCCTTTGGTGTTGCCCCCTCTGTTTGGTGGAAGAAAGGGTGAGAGGGAGAAGGAGTTGGAGAGAAGGGCAGGGAGCGGTAGCCTCTCAGTGCCTTTGGTGTTGCCCCCTCTGTTTGGTGGAAGAAAGGGGTGAGAGAGAGAACGAGTTGGAGAGAAGGGCAGGGAGCGAGCGGTAGCCTCTCAGTGCCTTTGGTGTTGCCCCCTCTGTTTGGTGGAAGAAAGGGGTGAGAGGGAGAAGGAGTTGGAGAGAAGGGCAGGCAGCGGTAGCCTCTCAGTGCCTTTGGTGTTGCCCCCTCTGTTCGGTGGAAGAAAGGGGTGAGAGGGAGAAGGAGTTGGAGAGAAGGGCAGGGAGCGGTAGCCTCTCAGTGCCTTTGGTGTTGCCCCCCTCTGTTTGGTGGAAGAAAGGGGTGAGAGAGAGAAGGAGTTGGAGAGAAGGGCAGGGCAGGGAGCGGTAGCCTCTCAGTGCCTTTGGTGTTGCCCCCTCTGTTTGGTGGAAGAAAGGGGTGAGAGGGAGAAGGAGTTGGAGAGAAGGGCAGGGAGCGGTAGCCTCTCAGTTCCTTTGGTGTTGCCCCCTCTGTTCGGTGGAAGAAAGGGGTGAGAGGGAGAAGGAGTTGGAGAGAATGGCAGGGAGCGGTAGCCTCTCAGTGCCTTTGGTGTTGCCCCCTCTGTTTGGTGGAAGAAAGGGGTGAGAGGGAGAAGGAGTTGGAGAGAAGGGCAGGGAGCGGTAGCCTCTCAGTGCCTTTGGTGTTGCCCCCTGTCCGGTGGAAGAAAGGGGTGAGAGAGAGAAGGAGTTGGAGAGAAGGGCAGGGAGCGGTAGCCTCTCAGTGCCTTTGGTGTAATCCCCCTCTGTTCAGTGGAAGAAAGGGGTGAGAGGGAGAAGGAGTTGGAGAGAAGGGCAGGGAGCGGTAGCCTCTCAGTGCCTTTGGTGTTGCCCCCTCTGTCCGGTGGAAGAAAGGGGTGAGAGAGAGAAGGAGTTGGAGAGAAGGGCAGGAGCGGTAGCCTCTCAGTGCCTTTGGTGTTGCCCCCCTCTGTTTGGTGGAAGAAAGGGGTGAGAGAGAGAAGGAGTTGGAGAGAAGGGCAGGAGCGGTAGCCTCTCAGTGCCTTTGGTGTTGCCCCCTCTGTTTGGTGGAAGAAAGGGGTGAGAGAGAGAAGGAGTTGGAGAGAAGGGCAGGGAGCGGTAGCCTCTCAGTGCCTTTGGTGTTGCCCCCTCTGTTAGGTGGAAGAAAGGGGTGAGAGGGAGAAGGAGTTGGAGAGAAGGGCAGGGAGCGGTAGCCTCTCAGTGCCTTTGGTGTTGCCCCCTCTGTTTGGTGGAAGAAAGGGGTGAGAGGGAGAAGGAGTTGGAGAGAAGGGCAGGGAGCGGTAGCCTCTCAGTGCCTTTGGTGTAATCCCCTCTGTTCAGTGGAAGAAAGGGGTGAGAGAGAGAAGGAGTTGGAGAGAAGGGCAGGAGCGGCAGCCTCTCAGTGCCTTTGGTGTAATCCCCCTCTGTTTGGTGGAAGAAAGGGGTGAGAGGGAGAAGGAGTTGGAGAGAAGGGCAGGGAGCGGTAGCCTCTCAGTGCCTTTGGTGTTGCCCCCGCTGTCCGGTGGAAGAAAGGGGTGAGAGAGAGAAGGAGTTGGAGAGAAGGGCAGGGAGCGGTAGCCTCTCAGTGCCTTTGGTGTTGCCCCCCTCTGTTTGGTGGAAGAAAGGGGTGAGAGGGAGAAGGAGTTGGAGAGAAGGGCAGGGAGCGGTAGCCTCTCAGTGCCTTTGGTGTTGCCCCCTCTGTTTGGTGGAAGAAAGGGGTGAGAGAGAGAACGAGTTGGAGAGAAGGGCAGGGAGCGAGCGGTAGCCTCTCAGTGCCTTTGGTGTTGCCCCCCTCTGTTTGGTGGAAGAAAGGGGTGAGAGGGAGAAGGAGTTGGAGAGAAGGGCAGGGAGCGGTAGCCTCTCAGTGCCTTTGGTGTTGCCCCCCTCTGTTCGGTGGAAGAAAGGGGTGAGAGGGAGAAGGAGTTGGAGAGAAGGGCAGGGAGCGGTAGCCTCTCAGTGCCTTTGGTGTTGCCCCCCTCTGTTTGGTGGAAGAAAGGGGTGAGAGAGAGAAGGAGTTGGAGAGAAGGGCAGGGCAGGGAGCGGTAGCCTCTCAGTGCCTTTGGTGTTGCCCCCTCTGTTTGGTGGAAGAAAGGGGTGAGAGGAGAAGGAGTTGGAGAGAAGGGCAGGGAGCGGTAGCCTCTCAGTGCCTTTGGTGTTGCCCCCTCTGTTCGGTGGAAGAAAGGGGTGAGAGGGAGAAGGAGTTGGAGAGAATGGCAGGGAGCGGTAGCCTCTCAGTGCCTTTGGTGTTGCCCCCTCTGTTTGGTGGAAGAAAGGGGTGAGAGGGAGAAGGAGTTGGAGAGAAGGGCAGGAGCGGTAGCCTCT
Source organism: Oncorhynchus keta (assembly GCF_023373465.1). Classification (NCBI taxonomy): domain Eukaryota; kingdom Metazoa; phylum Chordata; class Actinopteri; order Salmoniformes; family Salmonidae; genus Oncorhynchus; species Oncorhynchus keta. Next base: position 522,954 of record NW_026290769.1, on the reverse strand, counting down.
CAGTGCCTTTGGTGTTGCCCCCTCTGTTTGGTGGAAGAAAGGGGTGAGAGGGAGAAGGAGTTGGAGAGAAGGGCAGGGAGCGGTAGCCTCTCAGTGCCTTTGGTGTAATCCCCCTCTGTTCAGTGGAAGAAAGGGGTGAGAGAGAGAAGGAGTTGGAGAGAAGGGCAGGAGCGGCAGCCTCTCAGTGCCTTTGGTGTAATCCCCCTCTGTTTGGTGGAAGAAAGGGGTGAGAGGAGAAGGAGTTGGAGAGAAGGGCAGGGAGCGGTAGCCTCTCAGTGCCTTTGGTGTTGCCCCCGCTGTCCGGTGGAAGAAAGGGGTGAGAGAGAGAAGGAGTTGGAGAGAAGGGCAGGGAGCGGTAGCCTCTCAGTGCCTTTGGTGTTGCCCCCTCTGTTTGGTGGAAGAAAGGGGTGAGAGGGAGAAGGAGTTGGAGAGAAGGGCAGGGAGCGGTAGCCTCTCAGTGCCTTTGGTGTTGCCCCCTCTGTTTGGTGGAAGAAAGGGGTGAGAGAGAGAACGAGTTGGAGAGAAGGGCAGGGAGCGAGGTAGCCTCTCAGTGCCTTTGGTGTTGCCCCCTCTGTTTGGTGGAAGAAAGGGGTGAGAGGGAGAAGGAGTTGGAGAGAAGGGCAGGGAGCGGTAGCCTCTCAGTGCCTTTGGTGTTGCCCCCCTCTGTTCGGTGGAAGAAAGGGGTGAGAGGGAGAAGGAGTTGGAGAGAAGGGCAGGAGCGGTAGCCTCTCAGTGCCTTTGGTGTTGCCCCCTCTGTTTGGTGGAAGAAAGGGGTGAGAGAGAGAAGGAGTTGGAGAGAAGGGCAGGGCAGGGAGCGGTAGCCTCTCAGTGCCTTTGGTGTTGCCCCCTCTGTTTGGTGGAAGAAAGGGGTGAGAGGGAGAAGGAGTTGGAGAGAAGGGCAGGGAGCGGTAGCCTCTCAGTGCCTTTGGTGTTGCCCCCTCTGTTCGGTGGAAGAAAGGGGTGAGAGGGAGAAGGAGTTGGAGAGAATGGCAGGAGCGGTAGCCTCTCAGTGCCTTTGGTGTTGCCCCCTCTGTTTGGTGGAAGAAAGGGGTGAGAGGAGAAGGAGTTGGAGAGAAGGGCAGGGAGCGGTAGCCTCTCAGTGCCTTTGGTGTTGCCCCCTGTCCGGTGGAAGAAAGGGGTGAGAGAGAGAAGGAGTTGGAGAGAAGGGCAGGGAGCGGTAGCCTCTCAGTGCCTTTGGTGTAATCCCCCTCTGTTCAGTGGAAGAAAGGGGTGAGAGGGAGAAGGAGTTGGAGAGAAGGGCAGGGAGCGGTAGCCTCTCAGTGCCTTTGGTGTTGCCCCCTCTGTCCGGTGGAAGAAAGGGGTGAGAGAGAGAAGGAGTTGGAGAGAAGGGCAGGGAGCGGTAGCCTCTCAGTGCCTTTGGTGTTGCCCCCTCTGTTTGGTGGAAGAAAGGGGTGAGAGAGAGAAGGAGTTGGAGAGAAGGGCAGGGAGCGGTAGCCTCTCAGTGCCTTTGGTGTTGCCCCCTCTGTTTGGTGGAAGAAAGGGGTGAGAGAGAGAAGGAGTTGGAGAGAAGGGCAGGGAGCGGTAGCCTCTCAGTGCCTTTGGTGTTGCCCCCTCTGTTAGGTGGAAGAAAGGGGTGAGAGGGAGAAGGAGTTGGAGAGAAGGGCAGGAGCGGTAGCCTCTCAGTGCCTTTGGTGTTGCCCCCTCTGTTTGGTGGAAGAAAGGGGTGAGAGGGAGAAGGAGTTGGAGAGAAGGGCAGGGAGCGGTAGCCTCTCAGTGCCTTTGGTGTAATCCCCTCTGTTCAGTGGAAGAAAGGGGTGAGAGAGAAGGAGTTGGAGAGAAGGGCAGGGAGCGGCAGCCTCTCAGTGCCTTTGGTGTAATCCCCCTCTGTTTGGTGGAAGAAAGGGTGAGAGGGAGAAGGAGTTGGAGAGAAGGGCAGGGAGCGGTAGCCTCTCAGTGCCTTTGGTGTTGCCCCCGTCTGTCCGGTGGAAGAAAGGGGTGAGAGAGAGAAGGAGTTGGAGAGAAGGGCAGGGAGCGGTAGCCTCTCAGTGCCTTTGGTGTTGCCCCCTCTGTTTGGTGGAAGAAAGGGGTGAGAGGGAGAAGGAGTTGGAGAGAAGGGCAGGGAGCGGTAGCCTCTCAGTGCCTTTGGTGTTGCCCCCTCTGTTTGGTGGAAGAAAGGGGTGAGAGAGAGAACGAGTTGGAGAGAAGGGCAGGGAGCGAGCGGTAGCCTCTCAGTGCCTTTGGTGTTGCCCCCCTCTGTTTGGTGGAAGAAAGGGGTGAGAGGGAGAAGGAGTTGGAGAGAAGGGCAGGGAGCGGTAGCCTCTCAGTGCCTTTGGTGTTGCCCCCTCTGTTCGGTGGAAGAAAGGGGTGAGAGGGAGAAGGAGTTGGAGAGAAGGGCAGGAGCGGTAGCCTCTCAGTGCCTTTGGTGTTGCCCCCTCTGTTTGGTGGAAGAAAGGGGTGAGAGAGAGAAGGAGTTGGAGAGAAGGGCAGGGCAGGGAGCGGTAGCCTCTCAGTGCCTTTGGTGTTGCCCCCTCTGTTTGGTGGAAGAAAGGGGTGAGAGGGAGAAGGAGTTGGAGAGAAGGGCAGGGAGCGGTAGCCTCTCAGTGCCTTTGGTGTTGCCCCCTCTGTTCGGTGGAAGAAAGGGGTGAGAGGAGAAGGAGTTGGAGAGAATGGCAGGGAGCGGTAGCCTCTCAGTGCCTTTGGTGTTGCCCCCTCTGTTTGGTGGAAGAAAGGGGTGAGAGGGAGAAGGAGTTGGAGAGAAGGGCAGGGAGCGGTAGCCTCTCAGTGCCTTTGGTGTTGCCCCCTCTGTCCGGTGGAAGAAAGGGGTGAGAGAGAGAAGGAGTTGGAGAGAAGGGCAGGGAGCGGTAGCCTCTCAGTGCCTTTGGTTTTGCCCCCTCTGTTCGGTGGAAGAAAGGGGTGAGAGGGAGAAGGAGTTGGAGAGAAGGGCAGGGAGCGGTAGCCTCTCAGTGCCTTTGGTGTTGCCCCCTCTGTTTGGTGGAAGAAAGGGGTGAGAGAGAGAAGGAGTTGGAGAGAAGGGCAGGGAGCGGTAGCCTCTCAGTGCCTTTGGTTTGCCCCCTCTGTTCGGTGGAAGAAAGGGGTGAGAGGGAGAAGGAGTTGGAGAGAAGGGCAGGGAGCGGTAGCCTCTCAGTGCCTTTGGTGTTGCCCCCTCTGTTTGGTGGAAGAAAGGGGTGAGAGGGAGAAGGAGTTGGAGAGAAGGGCAGGGAGCGGTAGCCTCTCAGTGCCTTTGGTTTTGCCCCCTCTGTTCGGTGGAAGAAAGGGGTGAGAGGGAGAAGGAGTTGGAGAGAAGGGCAGGGAGCGGTAGCGTCTCAGTGCCTTTGGTGTTGCCCCCTCTGTTTGGTGGAAGAAAGGGGTGAGAGAGAGAAGGAGTTGGAGAGAAGGGCAGGGAGCGGTAGCCTCTCAGTGCCTTTGGTGTTGCCCCCTCTGTTCGGTGGAAGAAAGGGGTGAGAGAGAGGAGTTGGAGAGAAGGGCAGGGAGCGGTAGCCTCTCAGTGCCTTTGGTGTTGCCCCCTCTGTTTGGTGGAAGAAAGGGGTGAGAGGGAGAAGGAGTTGGAGAGAAGGGCAGGGAGCGGTAGCCTCTCAGTGCCTTTGGTGTTGCCCCCTCTGTCCGGTGGAAGAAAGGGGTGAGAGAGAGAAGGAGTTGGAGAGAAGGGCAGGGAGCGGTAGCCTCTCAGTGCCTTTGGTGTAATCCCTCCTCTGTTCAGTGGAAGAAAGGGGTGAGAGGGAGAAGGAGTTGGAGAGAAGGGCAGGGAGCGGTAGCCTCTCAGTGCCTTTGGTGTTGCCCCCTCTGTCCGGTGGAAGAAAGGGGTGAGAGAGAGAAGGAGTTGGAGAGAAGGGCAGGGAGCGGTAGCCTCTCAGTGCCTTTGGTTTTGCCCCCTCTGTTCGGTGGAAGAAAGGGGTGAGAGGGAGAAGGAGTTGGAGAGAAGGGCAGGGAGCGGTAGCCTCTCAGTGCCTTTGGTGTTGCCCCCTCTGTTTGGTGGAAGAAAGGGGTGAGAGAGAGAAGGAGTTGGAGAGAAGGGCAGGAGCGGTAGCCTCTCAGTGCCTTTGGTTTTGCCCCCTCTGTTCGGTGGAAGAAAGGGGTGAGAGGGAGAAGGAGTTGGAGAGAAGGGCAGGGAGCGGTAGCCTCTCAGTGCCTTTGGTGTTGCCCCCTCTGTTTGGTGGAAGAAAGGGGTGAGAGGGAGAAGGAGTTGGAGAGAAGGGCAGGGAGCGGTAGCCTCTCAGTGCCTTTGGTTTTGCCCCCTCTGTTCGGTGGAAGAAAGGGGTGAGAGGGAGAAGGAGTTGGAGAGAAGGGCAGGGAGCGGTAGCGTCTCAGTGCCTTTGGTGTTGCCCCCTCTGTTTGGTGGAAGAAAGGGGTGAGAGAGAGAAGGAGTTGGAGAGAAGGGCAGGGAGCGGTAGCCTCTCAGTGCCTTTGGTGTTGCCCCCTCTGTTTGGTGGAAGAAAGGGGTGAGAGAGAGGAGTTGGAGAGAAGGGCAGGAGCGGTAGCCTCTCAGTGCCTTTGGTGTTGCTCCCCTCTGTTTGGTGGAAGAAAGGGGTGAGAGGGAGAAGGAGTTGGAGAGAAGGGCAGGGGGAGCGGTAGCCTCTCAGTGCCTTTGGTGTTGCCCCCTCTGTTCGGTGGAAGAAAGGGGTGAGAGGGAGAAGGAGTTGGAGAGAAGGGCAGGGAGCGGTAGCCTCTCAGTGCCTTTGGTGTTGCCCCCTCTGTTTGGTGGAAGAAAGGGGTGAGAGAGAGAAGGAGTTGGAGAGAAGGGCAGGGAGCGGTAGCCTCTCAGTGCCTTTGGTGTTGCCCCCTCTGTTTGGTGGAAGAAAGGGGTGAGAGAGAGCAGGAGTTGGAGAGAAGGGCAGGGAGCGGTAGCCTCTCAGTGCCTTTGGTGTTGCCCCCTCTGTTTGGTGGAAGAAAGGGGTGAGAGGAGAAGGAGTTGGAGAGAAGGGCAGGAGCGGTAGCCTCTCAGTGCCTTTGGTGTTGCCCCCTCTGTTCGGTGGAAGAAAGGGGTGAGAGAGAGAAGGAGTTGGAGAGAAGGGCAGGGAGCGGTAGCCTCTCAGTGCCTTTGGTGTTGCCCCCTCTGTTTGGTGGAAGAAAGGGGTGAGAGGGAGAAGGAGTTGGAGAGAAGGGCAGGGAGCGGTAGCCTCTCAGTGCCTTTGGTGTTGCCCCCTCTGTTTGGTGGAAGAAAGGGGTGAGAGAGAGAAGGAGTTGGAGAGAAGGGCAGGGAGCGGTAGCCTCTCAGTGCCTTTGGTGTTGCCCCCTCTGTTTGGTGGAAGAAAGGGGTGAGAGAGAGCAGGAGTTGGAGAGAAGGGCAGGGAGTGGTAGCCTCTCAGTGCCTTTGGTGTTGCCCCCTCTGTTTGGTGGAAGAAAGGGGTGAGAGGGAGAAGGAGTTGGAGAGAAGGGCAGGGAGCGGTAGCCTCTCAGTGCCTTTGGTGTTGCCCCCTCTGTTTGGTGGAAGAAAGGGGTGAGAGAGAGAAGGAGTTGGAGAGAAGGGCAGGGAGCGGTAGCCTCTCAGTGCCTTTGGTGTTGCCCCCTCTGTTTGGTGGAAGAAAGGGGTGAGAGAGAGCAGGAGTTGGAGAGAAGGGCAGGGAGTGGTAGCCTCTCAGTGCCTTTGGTGTTGCCCCCTCTGTTTGGTGGAAGAAAGGGGTGAGAGGGAGAAGGAGTTGGAGAGAAGGGCAGGGAGCGGTAGCCTCTCAGTGCCTTTGGTGTTGCCCCCTCTGTTCGGTGGAAGAAAGGGGTGAGAGAGAGAAGGAGTTGGAGAGAAGGGCAGGGAGCGGTAGCCTCTCAGTGCCTTTGGTGTTGCCCCCTCTGTTTGGTGGAAGAAAGGGGTGAGAGGGAGAAGGAGTTGGAGAGAAGGGCAGGGAGCGGTAGCCTCTCAGTGCCTTTGGTGTTGCCCCCTCTGTTTGGTGGAAGAAAGGGGTGAGAGAGAGCAGGAGTTGGAGAGAAGGGCAGGGAGCGGTAGCCTCTCAGTGCCTTTGGTGTTGCCCCCTCTGTTTGGTGGAAGAAAGGGGTGAGAGGGAGAAGGAGTTGGAGAGAAGGGCAGGGAGCGGTAGCCTCTCAGTGCCTTTGGTGTTGCCCCCTCTGTTCGGTGGAAGAAAGGGGTGAGAGAGAGAAGGAGTTGGAGAGAAGGGCAGGGAGCGGTAGCCTCTCAGTGCCTTTGGTGTTGCCCCCCTCTGTTTGGTGGAAGAAAGGGGTGAGAGGGAGAAGGAGTTGGAGAGAAGGGCAGGGAGCGGTAGCCTCTCAGTGCCTTTGGTGTTGCCCCCTCTGTTTGGTGGAAGAAAGGGGTGAGAGAGAGAAGGAGTTGGAGAGAAGGGCAGGGAGCGGTAGCCTCTCAGTGCCTTTGGTGTTGCCCCCTCTGTTTGGTGGAAGAAAGGGGTGAGAGAGAGCAGGAGTTGGAGAGAAGGGCAGGGAGTGGTAGCCTCTCAGTGCCTTTGGTGTTGCCCCCTCTGTTTGGTGGAAGAAAGGGGTGAGAGGGAGAAGGAGTTGGAGAGAAGGGCAGGGAGCGGTAGCCTCTCAGTGCCTTTGGTGTTGCCCCCTCTGTTTGGTGGAAGAAAGGGGTGAGAGAGAGAAGGAGTTGGAGAGAAGGGCAGGGAGCGGTAGCCTCTCAGTGCCTTTGGTGTTGCCCCCTCTGTTTGGTGGAAGAAAGGGGTGAGAGAGAGCAGGAGTTGGAGAGAAGGGCAGGGGAGTGGTAGCCTCTCAGTGCCTTTGGTGTTGCCCCCTCTGTTTGGTGGAAGAAAGGGGTGAGAGGGAGAAGGAGTTGGAGAGAAGGGCAGGGAGCGGTAGCCTCTCAGTGCCTTTGGTGTTGCCCCCCTCTGTTTGGTGGAAGAAAGGGGTGAGAGAGAGAAGGAGTTGGAGAGAAGGGCAGGGAGCGGTAGCCTCTCAGTGCCTTTGGTGTTGCCCCCCTCTGTTTGGTGGAAGAAAGGGGTGAGAGGGAGAAGGAGTTGGAGAGAAGGGCAGGGAGCGGTAGCCTCTCAGTGCCTTTGGTGTTGCCCCCCTCAGAGGGTCCTAATAAAGACACACACTGTATGATGGATGACTGCAGGACAAAGGGGACGTTAACTATTGACTCTTGATGGATGATCCCATCCACTACACTGCACGCTGGATTAACTTGAGGGTAACCGTGGCGACCAGGGGGCACTCCTCGGAAACCACACACGCACTTAGAGCCCCACAGACACCACCTCACACATGTCCACATCCGTCTGATATAGACACTTTGGCTAACCGCACGGGGAATACTTTACCATCGCCGCCGAGTTGTAATCTGACCTGAAAATGTACGTTTATATAACTATATGGTAATGTAATACACTTTTTAGGCAGAGGCCGTCTGTCCAAGGAACACAATCCAACGCCTCGAATAGAGAGTTGTTTAGTTTGAAGTGAACAAAGCGCGCTGCTTGTGTTCCAGCTGTTGGCAATGATGGCTGGAGATGAGTGATATTGGACTCACTACGCCACCACATGCATCATCCACTGCCCCCGACACACACACACAAACACACACACACAAACACACACACACACAAACGCACGCACACACACGCGCGCACACACACACACACACACACACACACACACACACACACACACACACACACACACACACACACACACACACACACACACACACACACACACACACACACACACACACACACACACACACACACACACACTGCAGCATGTCTACACAAGTTCCTCCTCTTGTCCAACAGCAGACACGAGTCATTAGCCACACTTATCAGTTTTCTAATCTATCCATGCATCTATCTCTCCATTTGTACTTTCTTCTTCTCTCTTTCTCCGTGTCACTCATAACTCTTTCAGGCTTTGCTCGTTGCGGTGGCTAGTACCTGTTAACTCTTTGGGTGACATACATTAACCGTAATTAAAACAGAAAACCACATTATTATCAAGATGAAGTTTATAATAATTGTCAAGCATGGTAGTAGCATTTTGTCGCAAGAAGAAGACAGTAATTTGAATTCAAAGCCTTATTGCCACTATTGCTCTTGGTGGTCATATGAATTCAGACCACAACATTGTCATGGTCATATATAATAAGCTGTGAGAGATGCGGCTGGTATTGTGCTGTATATTTATGCAGATCATTTGGCCAGTGTGATATGATCCTTAGTGACCTAGTTAGTCTACAGTGTGCATGAATCAAGCCCACAACCCCAGCAGTTTAACCAACACATGTTCAAAGTGTTGGAACTAAGTTGCCTGCACCGGTTGGCACAGATAGGATCAGCTATTCATCTTACATCCACAATCCTAACCTTTAGAAATAGGGGGGACGAAACTGATCTTAGATCAGTGTGTAGGGAAACGTTATCCCAGCAGTGGAACGAGGGGTTGATACAGCCTTGTGAATGTGTGTGGGATGTGGCACGTCAGCACGTGATGACAAAGCAGCCCTCAGCATTCATCTGCACTCAACCATGCAATCGTCCTCTCAAACTTTCTTATTCTTTCTCCTTCTCTCCCTCCTCTGCTTCTCCTTTACCTCACAAACTTTCTCCCTCCCTCCGTTTCTCTTGCTTTTATTCTTTTGTGCTGGTGTGACACATTCCTCAAGCATTTTGAGGAGAGTGAGGAGAGGGGAGACAGAAGTGGAGAGAAGAAGGGGAGTGAAAGGGAGAAGAGAGAGAGAGTTAGGAACCAGAGAGCAGGTCATTTATTAGCTCATTGTTCACCTGTAGAAAAGCGAAGGAGTTTGAGTCAGCAGAGAGAGAATGAATGAGAGATCAAAGGCAAACAGAGAGTAACAGAGATGGAGTGAAAGAGAGACGTCTGGAAGGAAGAAGACAGAGATGGACAGGTACTAGAGAAGAATAAAGAGAGACTGGTAAACAGAGGGATGGTGACAGATGTAAAAGGAGACTCCTGATTCTTCTGAGGCGTACGGAAATATTTTCCGCCTCATTGTCAAATTTCTGCAAAATTTCCCCTCCCTCCCTCCCTCCCTCCCTCCCTCCCTCCCTCCCTCCCTCCCTCCCTCCTCCCTCCCTCCCTCCCTCCCTCCCTCCCTTCCTCCCTCCCCTCAGCCCCTTCACAGTGTTCTCTCCTTTCTCCCTCCCTCCCTCCCTCCCTCCCTCCCTCCCTCCCTCAATCCTCTCTGCCCTTTCACAGTGTTCTCTCCTCCCTCCCTCTATCCCTCCCTCCCTCTATCCCTCCCTTCCTCCCTCCTCTCTGCCCTTTCACAGTGTTCTCTCCTCTCTCTCTCTCTATCCCTCCCTCACTTCCTCCCTCCCTCTCTCCCTCCCTTCCTCCCTCCCTCTCTCTCTCCCTCCCTCCCTTCCTCCCTCCTCTCTGCCCTTTCACAGTGTTCTCTCCTCCCTCCCTCTATCCCTCCCTCCCTCTATCCCTCCCTTCCTCCCTCCTCTCTGCCCTTTCACAGTGTTCTCTCCTCTCTCTCTCTCTCTATCCCTCCCTCACTTCCTCCCTCCCTCCCTCCCTCCCTCCCTCCCTCCCTCCCTCCCTCCCTCCCTCCCTCCCTCCCTCCCTCCTCTCTGCCCTTTCACAGTGTTCTCTCCTCCCTCCCTCCCTCCCTCCCTCCCTCCCTCCCTCCCTCCCTCCCTCCCTCCCTCCCTCCCTCCCTCCCTCCCTCCCTCCCTTCCTCCCTCCTCTCTGCCCTTTCACAGTGTTCTCTCCTCCCTCCCTCTATCCCTCCCTCCCCTCTATCCCTCCCTTCCTCTCTCCTCTCTGCCCTTTCACAGTGTTCTCTCCTCTCTCTCTCTCTATCCCTCCCTCCCTCCCTCCCTCCCTCCCTCCTCTCTGCCCTTTCACAGTGTTCTCTCCTCCCTCCTCCCTCCCTCCCTCCCGCCCTCCCTTCCTCCCTCCTCTCTGCCCTTTCACAGTGTTCTCTCCTCTCTCTCTCTCTATCCCTCCCTCACTTCTGGAAGAAAGGGGTGAGAGAGAGCAGGAGTTGGAGAGAAGGGCAGGGAGTGGTAGCCTCTCTCAGTGCCTTTGGTGTTGCCCCCTCTGTTTGGTGGAAGAAAGGGGTGAGAGGGAGAAGGAGTTGGAGAGAAGGGCAGGGAGCGGTAGCCTCTCAGTGCCTTTGGTGTTGCCCCCTCTGTTCGGTGGAAGAAAGGGGTGAGAGAGAGAAGGAGTTGGAGAGAAGGGGGAGCGGTAGCCTCTCAGTGCCTTTGGTGTTGCCCCCTCTGTTTGGTGGAAGAAAGGGGTGAGAGGGAGAAGGAGTTGGAGAGAAGGGCAGGGAGCGGTAGCCTCTCAGTGCCTTTGGTGTTGCCCCCTCAGAGGGTCCTAATAAAGACACACACTGTATGATGGATGACTGCAGGACAAAGGGGACGTTAACTATTGACTCTTGATGGATGATCCCATCCACTACACTGCACGCTGGATTAACTTGAGGGTAACCGTGGCGACCAGGGGCACTCCTCGAAACCACACACGCACTTAGAGCCCCATAGACACCACCTCACACATGTCCACATCCGTCTGATATAGACACTTTGGCTAACCGCACAGGAATACTTTACCATCGCCGCCGAGTTGTAATCTGACCTGAAAATGTACGTTTATATAACTATATGGTAATGTAATACACTTTTTAGGCAGAGGCCGTCTGTCCAAGGAACACAATCCAACGCCTCGAATATAGAGTTGTTTAGTTTGAAGTGAACAAAGCGCTGCTTGTGTTCCAGCTGTTGGCAATGATGGCTGGAGATGAGTGATATTGGACTCACTACGCCACCACATGCATCATCCACTGCCCCGACACACACACACAAACACACACACACAAACACACACACACACAAACGCACGCACACACACACGCGCGCACACACACACACACACACACACACACACACACACACACACACACACACACACACACACACACACACACACACACACACACACACACACACACACACACACACACACACACACACACACACACACACACACACACACACACACACACACACACACTGCAGCATGTCTACACAAGTTCCTCCTCTTGTCCAACAGCAGACACGAGTCATTAGCCACACTTATCAGTTTTCTAATCTATCCATGCATCTATCTCTCCATTTGTACTTTCTTCTTCTCTCTTTCTCCGTGTCACTCATAACTCTTTCAGGCGTTGCTCGTTGCGGTGGCTAGTACCTGTTAACTCTTTGGGTGACATACATTAACCGTAATTAAAACAGAAAACCACATTATTATCAAGATGAAGTTTATAATAATTGTCAAGCATGGTAGTAGCATTTTGTCTCAAGAAGAAGACAGTAATTTGAATTCAAAGCCTTATTGCCACTATTGCTCTTGGTGGTCATATGAATTCAGACCACAACATTGTCATGGTCATATATAATAAGCTGTGAGAGATGCGGCTGGTATTGTGCTGTATATTTATGCAGATCATTTGGCCAGTGTGATATGATCCTTAGTGACCTAGTTAGTCTACAGTGTGCATGAATCAAGCCCACAACCCCAGCAGTTTAACCAACACATGTTCAAAGTGTTGGAACTAAGTTGCCTGCACCGGTTGGCACAGATAGGATCAGCTATTCATCTTACATCCACAATCCTAACCTTTAGAAATAGGGGGGACGAAACTGATCTTAGATCAGTGTGTAGGGAAACGTTATCCCAGCAGTGGAACGAGGGGTTGATACAGCCTTGTGAATGTGTGTGGGATGTGGCACGTCAGCACGTGATGACAAAGCAGCCCTCAGCATTCATCTGCACTCAACCATGCAATCGTCCTCTCAAACTTTTGTTATTCTTTCTCCTTCTCTCCCTCCTCTGCTTCTCCTTTACCTCACAAACTTTCTCCCTCCCTCCGTTTCTCTTGCTTTTATTCTTTTGTGCTGGTGTGACACATTCCTCAAGCATTTTGAGGAGAGTGAGGGAGAGGGGGGAGACAGAAGTGGAGAGAAGAAGGGGAGTGAAAGGGAGAAGAGAGAGAGTTAGGAACCAGAGAGCAGGTCATTTATTAGCTCATTGTTCACCTGTAGAAAAGCGAAGGAGTTTGAGTCAGCAGAAAGAGAGAAAGCATGAGAGATCAAAGGCAAACAGAGAGTAACAGAGATGGAGTGAAAGAGAGACGTCTGGAAGGAAGAAGACAGAGATGGACAGGTACTAGAGAAGAATAAAGAGAGACTGGTAAACAGAGGGATGGTGACAGATGTAAAAGGAGACTCCTGATTCTTCTGAGGCGTACGGAAATATTTTCCGCCTCATTGTCAAATTTCTGCAAAAATTTCCCCTCCCTCCCTCCCTCCCTCCCTCCCTCCCTCCCTCCCTCCCTCCCACCCTCCCTCCCTCCCTCCCTCCCTCCCTCCCTCCCTCCCTCCCTCCCTTCCTCAGCCCCTTCACAGTGTTCTCTCCTCTCTCCCTCCCTCCCTCCCTCCCTCCTCCCTCCCTCCCTCCATCCCTCCCTCCCTCTGCCCTTTCCCTCCCTCCCTCCCTCCCTCCCTCCCTCCCTCCCTCCCTCCCTCCTCTCTGCCCTTTCACAGTGTTCTCTCCTCCTCCCTCTATCCCTCCCTCCCTCTATCCCTCCCTTCCTCCCTCCTCTCTGCCCTTTCACAGTGTTCTCTCCTCTCTCTCTCTCCCTATCCCTCCCTCACTTCCTCCCTCCCTCTCTCTCTCTCCCTCCCTCCTTCCTCCCTCCCTCTCTCTCTCCCTCCCTTCCTCCCTCCTCTCTGCCCTTTCACAGTGTTCTCTCCTCCCTCCCTCCCTCCCTCCCTCCCCCTCCCTCCCTCCTCCCTCCCTCCCTCCCTCCCTCCCTCCCCCTCCCTCCCTCCCCCCTCCCTCCCTCCCTCCCTCCCTCCTCCCTCCTCTCTGCCCTTTCACAGCCCCTTCACAGTGTTCTCTCCTTTCTCCCTCCCTCCCTCCCTCCCTCCCTCCCTCCCTCCCTCCCTCCCTCCCCCTCCCTCCATCCCTCCCTCCCTTCCTCAATCCTCTCTGCCCTTTCACAGTGTTCTCTCCTCCCTCCCTCCCTCCCTCCCTCCCTCCCTCCCTCCCTCCCTCCCTCCCTCCCTCCCTCCTCTCTGCCCTTTCACAGTGTTCTCTCCCTCCCTCCCTCTCCTCCCTCCTCTCTGCCCTTTCATCCCTCCCTCCCTCTGTCCCTCCCTTCCTCCCTCCTCTCTGCCCTTTCACAGTGTTCTCTCCTCTCTCTCTCTCTATCCCTCCCTCCCTTCTCCCTCCCCCCCTCCCTCTCCCCTCCCTCCCCCTCCCTCCCTCCCCCTCTCTCCCCCTCCCTCCCTTCCTCCCCTCCCTCCTCTCTGCCCTTTCACAGTGTTCTCTCCTCCCCTCCCTCCCTCCCTCCCTCCCTCCCTCCCTCCCTCCCTCCCTTCCTCCCTCCTCCTCTGCCCTTTCACAGTGTTCTCTCCTCTCCCTCTCTCCCTCCCTCCCTCCCTCTCTATCCCTCCCTCCCTCCCTCCCTCCCTCCCTCCTCTCTGCCCTTTCCTGTTCTCCCCCTCCCTCCCTCCCCCTCCCTCCCTCCCTCCCTCCCTCCCTCCCTCCCTCCCTCCCTCCCTCCCTCCTCTCTGCCCTTTCACAGTGTTCTCTCCTCCCTCCCTCCCTCCCTCCCTCCCTCCCTCCCTCCCTCCCTCCCTCCCTCCCTCCCTCCCTCCCCTCCCTCCCTCCCTCCCTCCCTCCCTCCCTCCCTCCTCCCTCCCTCCCTCCCTCCCTCCCTCCCTCCCTCCCTCCCTCCCTCCCTCCCTCCCTCCCTCCCCTCCCTCCCTCCCTCCTTCCTTCCTCCCTCCCTCTCTCCTCTGCCCTTTCACAGTGTTCTCTCCTCCCTCCCTCCTCCCTATCCCTCCCTCCCCCTCCCTCCCTCCCTCCCTTCCTCCCTCCTCTCTGCCCTTTCACAGTGTTCTCTCCCCTCCCTCCCTCCCTCCCTCCCTCCCTCCCTCCCTCCCTCCCTCCCTCCCTCCCCCTCCCTCCCTCCCTCCCTCCCTCCCCCCTCCTCAGCCCCTTCACAGTGTTCTCTCCTTTCCCTCCCTCCCTCCCTCCCTCCCTCCCTCCCTCCCTCCCTCCCTCCCTCCCCTCCCTCCCTCCCTCCCTCCAGTGTTCTCCCCCTCCCTCCCTCCCTCCCTCCCTCCCTCTGCCCTTTCCCTCCCTGTTCTCTCCTCCCTCCCCTCCCTCCCTCCCTCCCTCCCTCTATCCCTCCCTTCCTCCCCCTCCCTCCTCTCTAAGCCCCTGCCCTTTCACAGTGTTCTCTCCCCTCTCTCTCTCTCTCTATCCCTCCCTCACTTCCTCCCTCCTTCTGTTCTCCCTCTCTCCCTCCCTTCCTCCCTCCCTCCCTCCCTCCCTCCCTCCCTCCCTTCCTCCCTCCTCTCTGCCCTTTCACAGTGTTCCCTCTCCCTCCCTCCCTCCCCTCCTCTCCCCTTCCTCCCTCCCTCCCTCCCTCCCCCTCCCTCCCTCCCTCCCTCCCTCCCTCCCTCCCTCCCTCCCTCCCTCCCCCTCCCTCCCTCCCTCCCTCTCTGCCCTTTCACAGTGTTCTCCCTCCCTCCCTCCCCCTCCCTCCCTCCCTCCCCCTCCCTCCCTCCCTCCCTCCCTCCCCCTCCCTCCCCCTCCCTCCCCTCCCTCCCCCTGCACAGTGTTCTCTCTTTCTTCTCACTCCTCTTTATCTTGCCAAGAACAGTATTGGTAAGTGATACCTCCAATCTGTCAACTCATACAACCCCAAGCTGAACCACCCAGACACACACTCCTAACATTCACCAACATTCATGTCATAAGAATCGGTGCCTTTTACCTGTTCAGAACAACGTTGCCAATGAGGCCTTATAACTGTAGGGTTTTTCCAGGTCAGTTTATCCAGGTCAGGTCACATAGTCAGGAACAACTCAGGGCCCTATACAGTGAGGGAAAAAAGTATTTGATCCCCTGCTGATTTTGTATGTTTGCCCACTGACAAAGAAATGATCAGTCTATAATTGTAATGGTGGTTTATTAGAACAGTGAAAGACAGAATAACAACAACAAAAATCCAGAAAAACGCAAGTCAAAAATGTTATAAATTGATTTGCATTTGAATGAGGGAAATAAGTATTTGACCCCTCTGCAAAACATGACTTAGTACTTGGTGGCAAAACCCTTGTTGGCAATCACAGAGGTCAGACGTTTCTTGTAGTTGGCCACCAGGTTTGCACATATCTCAGGAGGGATTTTGTCCCACTCCTCTTTGCAGATCTTCTCCAAGTCATTAAGGTTTCGAGGCTGACGTTTGGCAACTCGAACCTTCAGCTCCCTCCACTAGGGTAGGCCACTCCAGGACCTTAATGTGCTTCTTCTTAAGCCATTCCTTTGTTGCCTTGGCCTTGTGTTTTGGGTCATTGTCATGCTGGAATACCCATCCACTACCCATTTTCAATGCCCTGGCTGAGGGAAGGAGGTTCTCACCCAAGATTTGACGATACATCGTCCCTTTGATGCGGTGAAGTTGTCCTGTCCCCTTAGCAGAAAAACACCCCCAAAGCATAATGTTTCCACCTCCATGTTTGACGGTGGGGATGGTGTTCTTGGGGGCAGCATTCCTCAGTATTACTTCCGGGTTGGAGCGAGCGGTCGCATCGCACTTCGCTCCGCAGGTAGTATAACTTTTTCATTACATTTCATTACATTTCATTATAGTACAACGGTTGATTTGTCTAATCTTAGCAATTTCTTCTTAGCTAGCTACATAGCCGTCCTTGTATCAGAGATAATTGCATAATTATCGTATTTCGTCGCCCTAACGTAGCCTTCACTGCTATTCGCCCAGCAGCTAGCCAGCTAGCAAACGCTAGCAAACGCCCACAGATTAGCAGCACTGTAGTGCTATTACACTATTACACTCAACTGAACGACTTGATTAGTTTAGTGTTAGCTAGCTACATAGCTGTCTTTGTATCCAAGATAATTGTGTAGTTTAGAGTGTGTAGTCTTGGAGTGATTATCTTAATTTACCGAGGTTCGCTAGCCAGCTATTTGTCGTCCTTAACGTAGGAGACTCTGCTAGCTAGCCAACAGCTAACAGCTAACAGCTAGCCAACGTCTACTGAATAGTACTCAACAACCCGGTCGCAGTCACAGGTAGTATCACATTTTCATTTCATTTCATTACAGTACAACGGTTTGATTTGTTTGATCGTAGCTAGCTACATAGCTAGCTACATAGCCGTCTTTGTATCAAAGATAATTGTGTAGTCTAGAGCGATTTTCTAGGTTAGCTAGCCAGCTATTGTCGTTCTTTTAGCGCAACGTAACGTAAACAACACTGCTAGCTAGCCAGCTAGCCCCGAATAGCAGCACTGCAGAAACTATTACACTCAACGGAACGACTTGATTAGTGTAGTGTCAACAACGCAGCTACTGCCAGCTAGCCTACTTCAGCAGTACTGTATCATTTTAATCATTTTAGTCAATAAGATTCTTGCTACGTAAGCTTAACTTTCTGAACATTCGAGACGTGTAGTCCACTTGTCATTCAATCTCCTTTGCATTAGCGTAGCCTCTTCTGTAGCCTGTCAACTATGTGTCTGTCTATCCCTGTTCTCTCCTCTCTGCACAGACCATACAAACGCTCCACACCGCGTGGCCGCGGCCACCTAATCTGGTGGTCCCAGCGCGCACAACCCACGTGGAGTTCAGGTCTCCGGTAGCCTCTGGAACTGCCGATCTGCGGCCAACAAGGCAGAGTTCATCTCAGCCTATGCCTCCCTCCAGTCCCTCGACTTCTTGGCACTGACGGAAACATGGATCACCACAGACAACACTGCTACTCCTACTGCTCTCTCTTCGTCCGCCCACGTGTTCTCGCACACCCGAGAGCTTCTGGTCAGCGGGGTGGTGGCACCGGGATCCTCATCTCTCCCAAGTGGTCATTCTCTCTTTCTCCCCTCACCCATCTGTCTATCGCCTCCTTTGAATTCCATGCTGTCACAGTTACCAGCCCTTTCAAGCTTAACATCCTTATCATTTATCGCCATCCAGGTTCCCTCGGAGAGTTCATCAATGAGCTTGATACCTTGATAAGCTCCTTTCCTGAGGACGGCTCACCTCTCACAGTGCTGGGCGACTTTAACCTCCCCACGTCTACCTTTGACTCATTCCTCTCTGCCTCCTTCTTTCCACTCCTCTCCTCTTTTGACCTCACCCTCTCACCTTCCCCCCCTACTCACAAGGCAGGCAATACGCTCGACCTCATCTTTACTAGATGCTGTTCTTCCACTAACCTCATTGCAACTCCCCTCCAAGTCTCCGACCACTACCTTGTATCCTTTTCCCTCTCGCTCTCATCTAACACCTCCCACACTGCCCCTACTCGGATGGTATCGCGCCGTCCCAACCTTCGCTCTCTCTCCCCCGCTACTCTCTCCTCTTCCATCCTATCATCTCTTCCCTCTGCTCATACCTTCTCCAACCTATCTCCTGATTCTGCCTCCTCAACCCTCCTCTCCTCCCTTTCTGCATCCTTTGACTCTCTATGTCCCCTATCCTCCAGGCCGGCGCGGTCCTCCCCTCCCGCCCCGTGGCTCGACGACTCATTGCGAGCTCACAGAACAGGGCTCCGGGCAGCTGAGCGGAAATGGAGGACAACTCGCCTCCCTGCGGACCTGGCATCCTTTCACTCCCTCCTCTCTACATTTTCCTCCTCTGTCTCTGCTGCTAAAGCCATTTTCTACCACTCTAAATTCCAAGCATCTGCCTCTAACCCTAGGAAGCTCTTTGCCACCTTCTCCTCACTCCTGAATCCTCCTCCCCCCCCCCTCCTCCCTCTCTGCAGATGACTTCGTCAACCATTTTGAAAAGAAGGTCGACGACATCCGATCCTCGTTTGCTAAGTCAAACGGCACCGCTGGTTCTGCTCACACTGCCCTACCCTGTGCTCTGA
This sequence comes from Oncorhynchus keta, assembly GCF_023373465.1. Classification (NCBI taxonomy): domain Eukaryota; kingdom Metazoa; phylum Chordata; class Actinopteri; order Salmoniformes; family Salmonidae; genus Oncorhynchus; species Oncorhynchus keta. Next base: position 505,133 of record NW_026290769.1, on the reverse strand, counting down.
CCTCTTTCTCCCCTCTCTCTCCAGATGAAATCTCGCGTCTTGTGACGGCCGGCCGCCCAACAACCTGCCCGCTTGACCCTATCCCCTCCTCTCTTCTCCAGACCATTTCCGGAGACCTTCTCCCCTACCTCACCTCGCTCATCAACTCATCCCTGACCGCTGGCTACGTCCCTTCCGTCCTCAAGAGAGCGAGAGTTGCACCCCCTTCTGATAAAACCTACACTCAATCCCTCCGATGTCAACAACTACAGACCAGTATCCCTTCTTTCTTTTCTCTCCAAAACTCTTGAACGTGCCGTCCTTGGCCAGCTCTCCCGCTATCTCTCTCTGAATGACCTTCTTGATCCAAATCAGTCAGGTTTCAAGACTAGTCATTCAACTGAGACTGCTCTTCTCTGTATCACGGAGCGCTCCGCACCGCTAAAGCTAACTCTCTCTCCTCTGCTCTCATCCTTCTAGACCTATCGGCTGCCTTCGATACTGTGAACCATCAGATCCTCCTCTCCACCCTCTCCGAGTTGGGCATCTCCGGCGCGGCCCACGCTTGGATTGCGTCCTACCTGACAGGTCGCTCCTACCAGGTGGCGTGGCGAGAATCTGTCTCCTCACCACGCGCTCTCACCACTGGTGTCCCCCAGGGCTCTGTTCTAGGCCCTCTCCTATTCTCGCTATACACCAAGTCACTTGGCTCTGTCATAACCTCACATGGTCTCTCCTATCATTGCTATGCAGACGACACACAATTAATCTTCTCCTTTCCCCCTTCTGATGACCAGGTGGCGAATCGCATCTCTGCATGTCTGGCAGACATATTAGTGTGGATGACGGATCACCACCTCAAGCTGAACCTCGGCAAGACGGAGCTGCTCTTCCTCCCGGGGAAGGACTGCCCGTTCCATGATCTCGCCATCACGGTTGACAACTCCATTGTGTCCTCCTCCCAGAGCGCTAAGAACCTTGGCGTGATCCTGGACAACACCCTGTCGTTCTCAACTAACATCAAGGCGGTGGCCCGTTCCTGTAGGTTCATGCTCTACAACATCCGCAGAGTACGACCCTGCCTCACACAGGAAGCGGCGCAGGTCCTAATCCAGGCACTTGTCATCTCCCGTCTGGACTACTGCAACTCGCTGTTGGCTGGGCTCCCTGCCTGTGCCATTAAACCCCTACAACTCATCCAGAACGCCGCAGCCCGTCTGGTGTTCAACCTTCCCAAGTTCTCTCACGTCACCCCGCTCCTCCGCTCTCTCCACTGGCCTCCAGTTGAAGCTCGCATCTGCTACAAGACCATGGTGCTTGCCTACGGAGCTGTGAGGGGAACGGCACCTCAGTACCTCCAGGCTCTGATCAGGCCCTACACCCAAACAAGGGCACTGCGTTCATCCACCTCTGGCCTGCTCGCCTCCCTACCACTGAGGAAGTACAGTTCCCGCTCAGCCCAGTCAAAACTGTTCGCTGCTCTGGCCCCCCAATGGTGGAACAAACTCCCTCACGACGCCAGGACAGCGGAGTCAATCACCACCTTCCGGAGACACCTGAAATCCCACCTCTTTAAGGAATACCTAGGATAGGATAAGTAATCCTTCTCACCCCCCCCCCCTTTAAGATTTAGATGCACTATTGTAAAGTGACTATTCTACTGGATGTCATAAGGTGAATGCACCAATTTGTAAGTCGCTCTGGATAAGAGTGTCTGCTAAATGACTTAAATGTAAATGTTAAATGTACTCCAAACACAGTGAGTTGAGTTGATGCCAAAGAGCTCCATTTTGGTCTCATCTGACCACAACACTTTCATCCAGTTGTCCTCTGAATCATTCAGATTGTCATTGGTAAACTTCAAATGGGCATGTATATGTGCTTTCTTGAGCAGGGGGACCTTGCGGGCGCTGCAGGATTTCAGTTCTTCACGGCGTAGTGTGTTACCAATTGTTTTCTTGGTGACTATGGTCCCAGCTGCCTTGAGATCATTAACAACATCCTCCCGTGTAGTTCTGGGCTGATTCCTCACCGTTCTCATGATCATTGCAACTCTATGAGGTGAGATCTTGCATGGAGCCCCAGGCCGAGGGAGATTGACAGTTCTTTTGTGTTTCTTCCAATTGCGAATAATTGCACCAACTGTTGTCACCTTCTCACCAAGCTGCTTGGCGATGGTCTTGTAGCCCATTCCAGCCTAGTGTAGGTCTACAATCTTGTCCCTGACATCCTTGGAGAGCTCTTTGGTCTTGGCCATGGTGGAGAGTTTGGAATCTGATTGATTGATTGATTGCTTCTGTGGACAGGTGTCTTTTATATAGGTAACAAACTGAGATTAGGAGCACTCCCTTTAACAGTGTGCTCCTAATCTCAGCTCGTTACCTGTATAAAAGACACCTGGGAGCCAGAAATCTTTCTGATTGAGAGGGGGTCAAATACTTATTTCCCTCATTAAAATGCAAATAAATGTATAACATATTTGACATGTGTTTTTCTGGATTTTGTTGTTGTTATTCTGTCTCTCACTGTTCAAATAAACCACCATTACAATTATAGACTGATCATTTCTTTGTCAGTGGGAAAACGTACAAAATCAGCAGGGGATCAAATACTTTTCCCCTCACTATAGGTACAACCGACTGACTGATATTTCTCAGTCTTGACCCCATCATCTATGGTTCTCCCTCCCTCCCTCCCTCCCTCCCTCCCTCCCTCCCTCCCCCTCCCTCCCTCCCTCCCTCCCTCCCTCCCTCCCTCCCTCCCTCCCTCCCTCCCTCATCACCTCCTCTTTTATTGGGACCCTTTTCTCCCCTCTTTGTCATTATAACTCAAAATCCCTCTCCTATCCTTTCATTTCGACACTCTCCTCCTTTACTGTTTTACTTCCTTCCCTCTCTCCTCCTGTCTCCCTCTCTCCTCCTGTCTCCCTCTCTCCTCCTGTCTCCCTCTCTCCTCCTGTCTCCCTCTCTCCTCCTGTCTCTCTGTCTCCTCCTGTCTCCCTCTCTCCTCCTGTCTCCCTCTCTCCTTCTGTCTCCCTCTCTCCCCCAGTCTCCCTCTCTCCTCCTGTCTCCCTCTCTCCTTCTGTCTCCATCTCTCCTTCTGTCTCCCTCTCTCCTTCTGTCTCCCTCTCTCCTCCGGTCTCCCTCTCTCCTCCTGTCTCCCTCTCTCCTCCTGTCTCCCTCTCTCCTCCTGTCTCCCTCTCTCCTTCTGTCTCCCTCTCTCCTTCTGTCTCCATCTCTACTTCTGTCTCCCTCTCTCCTTCTGTCTCCGTCTCTCCTCCTGTCTCCCTCTCTCCTCCTGTCTCTCTCTCTCCTCCTGTCTCCCTCTCTCCTCCTGTCTCCCTCTCTCCTCCTGTCTCCCTCTCTCCTTCTGTCTCCCTCTCTCCTCCTGTCTCCCTCTCTCCTTCTGTCTCCATCTCTCCTTCTGTCTCCCTCTCTCCTCCTGTCTCCCTCTCTCCTCCTGTCTCCCTCTCTCCTCCTGTCTCCCTCTCTCCTCCTGTCCCTCTCTCCTCCTGTCTCCCTCTCTCCTCCTGTCTCCCTCTCTCCTCCTGTCTCCCTCTCTCCTCCTGTCTCCCTCTCTCCTTCTGTCTCCATCTCTCCTTCGGTCTCCCTCTCTCCTTCTGTCTCCCTCTCTCCTCCTGTCTCCCTCTCTCCTCCTGTCTCTCTCTCTCCTCCTGTCTCCCTCTCTCCTCCTGTCTCCCTCTCTCCTCCTGTCTCCCTCTCTCCTCCTGTCCCTCTCTCCTCCTGTCTCCCTCTCTCCTCCTGTCTCCCTCTCTCCTCCTGTCTCCCTCTCTCCTCCTGTCTCCCTCTTTCCTCCTGTCTCCCTCTCTCCTCCTGTCTCCCTCTCTCCTGTACTGCCAGCCTGCAGTAAAAAAACACGTCTGTGACCGTATGTGTACTGCCAGCCTGCAGTAAAGACACACGTCTGTGGCCGTATGTGTACTGCCAGCCTGCAGTAAAGACACACGTCTGTGACCGTATGTGTACTGCCAGCCTGCAGTAAAGACACACGTCTGTGGCCGTATGTGTACTGCCAGCCTGCAGTAAATGCACACGTCTGTGGCCGTATGTGTACTGCCAGACTGCAGTAAAGACACGCGTGTGGCCGTATGTGTACTGCCAGCCTGCAGTAAGGACACACGTCTGTGGCTGTATGTGTACTGCCAGCCTGCAGTAAAGACACACGTCTGTGGCCGTATGTGTACTGCCAGCCTGCAGTAAAGACACACGTCTGTGGCCATATGTGTACTGCCAGCCTGCAGTAAAGACACGCGTGTGGCCGTATGTGTACTGCCAGCCTGCAGTAAAGACACACGTCTGTGGCCGTATGTGTACTGCCAGACTGCAGTAAAGACACGCGTGTGGCCGTATGTGTACTGCCAGCCTGCAGTAAGGACACACGTCTGTGGCTGTATGTGTACTGCCAGCCTGCAGTAAAGACACACGTCTGTGGCCGTATGTGTACTGCCAGCCTGCAGTAAAGACACACGTCTGTGGCCATATGTGTACTGCCAGCCTGCAGTAAAGACACACGTCTGTGGCTGTATGTGTACTGCCAGCCTGCAGTAAAGACACACGTCTGTGGCCGTATGTGTACTGCCAGCCTGCAGTAAGGACACACGTCTGTGGCTGTATGTGTACTGCCAGCCTGCAGTAAAGACACACGTCTGTGGCCGTATGTGTACAGCCAGCCAGCAGTAAAGACACACGTCTGTGGCTGTATGTGTACTGCCAGCCTGCAGTAAGGACACACGTCTGTGGCTGTATGTGTACTGCCAGCCTGCAGTAAAGACACACGTCTGTGGCCGTATGTGTACTGCCAGCCTGCAGTAAGGACACACGTCTGTGGCTGTATGTGTACTGCCAGCCTGCAGTAAAGACACACGTCTGTGGCCGTATGTGTACTGCCAGCCTGCAGTAAAGACACACGTCTGTGGCCGTATGTGTACTGCCAGCCTGCAGTAAAGACACACGTCTGTGGCTGTATGTGTACTGCCAGCCTGCAGTAAAGACACACGTCTGTGGCTGTATGTGTACTGCCAGCCTGCAGTAAAGACACACGTCTGTGACCGTATGTGTACTGCCAGCCTGCAGTAAAGACACACGTCTGTGGCCGTATGTGTACTGCCAGCCTGCAGTAAAGACACACGTCTGT
>NW_026290769.1:332500-495000 GCF_023373465.1 Oncorhynchus keta | reverse complement strand
GGAGGAGGGGGGATGAAGGGAGAAGAGGAGGAGGGGGATGAAGGGAGAAGAGGAGGAGGGGGATGAAGGGAGAAGAGGAGGAGGGGGATGAAGGGAGAAGAGGAGGGGTGAAGGGAGAAGAGGAGGGAAATATAATGAGAGGAGGAGATAGAGAAGACCCTGGAGAGAAAGACAAGAACAGAATGAACAACATGGGAGGGGGGAGAGTGAGCCACAGAGGAAAACTGAGAAGAAAAACAAACAGTGTTTCCCATGTCTCACCTCCTTTACATGCTGCAGTTTTCATTACTTTGATTGTTTTCTTTAACTCGAAAAAGGTTCAATAAAAGTGCAGGCCAGTTTTTATCACCTCAACCTCCACCCTCCTCCCCTGCACCCCCTCCACCCCCCACCCTCTTCCTCTCCCTGCACCCCCTCCATCCCTCATCCTCTACCCTCTTCCATCCCTCAACCTCCACCCTCCTCCACCCCTCAACCTCCACCCTTCTCCATCCCACAACCTCCACCCTCCTCCACCCCTCAACCTCCACCCTCCTCCACCCCTCAACCTCCACCCTTCTCCATCCCTCAACCTCCACCCTCCTCCACCCCTCAACCTCCACCCTCCTCCATCCCTCAACCTCCACCCTCCTCCACCCCTCAACCACCCTTCTCCATCCCTCAACCTCCACCCTCCTCCACCCCTCAACCTCCACCCTCCTCAATCCCTCAACCTCCACCCTCCTCCACCTCTCAACCTCCACCCTCCTCCATCCATCATCTCTCCACCCTCCTTTCTCTGCACCCCTCCACCCTCCTCCTCTGCCTGCACCCCTCCACCCTCCTCCTCTGCCTGCACCCCTCCCACTCCTCCTCTGCCTGCACCCCTCCACCCTCCTCCTCTGCCTGCACCCCTCCCACTCCTCCTCTGCCTGCACCCTCCACCCTCCTCCTCTGCCTGCACCCCTCCCACTCCTCCTCTGCCTGCACCCCTCCACCCTCCTCCTCTGCCTGCACCCCTCCCACTCCCCCTTTGCCTGCACCCCATCCACCCTCCTCCTCTGCCTTACACCCCTCCCCCTCCTCCTCTAGCTGCACCCCTCCACCCTCCTCCTCTGCCTTACACCCCTCCTCCCTCCTCCTCTCCCTCCATCCCTCCACTGTCCTCCTCTCCCTGCACCCCTCCACCCCCCTCCTCTCCCTCCATCCCTCCACCCTCCTCCTCTCCCTGCACCCCTCCTCCTCTCCCTCCATCCCTCCACCCTCCTCCTCTCCCTGCACACCTCCACCCTCCTCCTCTCCCTCCATCCCTCCTCCTCTGCCTGCACCCCTCCACCCTCCTCTTCCTGCACCCCTCCACCCTCCTCCTCTCCCTCATCCCTCCACCCTCCTCCTCTCCCTCCAATCCCTCCTCCTCTCCCTCATCCCTCCATCCTCCTCCTCTCATCCCTCCACCCTCCTCTTCTCCCTGCACCCCTCCACCCTCCTCCCTCCCTCATCCCTCCATTCCTCCACCCTCCACCCTGCTCCTCTCCCACCCCTCCACCCTCCTCCTCCCTGCACCCTCCACCCTCCCTCCTGCACCCCTCCACTCCATCTCTCCACCATCCTCTTCTCCCTGCACCCCTCCACCCTCCTCCCTCCTCCATCTCTCCACCATCCTCTTCTCCCTGCACCCCTCCACCCTCCTCCATCTCTCCACCATCCTCTTCCCCTCACCCTCCACCCTCTCCTCTCCCTCCATCTCTCCACCATCCTCTTCTCCCTGCACCCCTCCACCCTCCTCCTCTCCCTCCATCTCTCCACCATCCTCTTCTCCCTGCACCCCTCCACCCTCCTCCTCTCCCTCCATCTCTCCACCATCCTCTTCTCCCTGCACCCCTCCATCCCTCCACCCTCCTCTGTTTCCTCCAGCTCTCAACTCCTCCATTACATCTCACTCTGCACTCATTATTTTATTCTTCTCATAGCCTTTCCTCTTTCTCTCAGTGATCGATTGTTTCCTGCTTTTGCTTTTTTCTTATTTTGTGTATGTGCCCCGTGTGTGTGTGTGTATGTGTGTGTGTGTATGCGTGTGTGTGTATGCGTGTGTGTGTATGCGTGTGTGCGTGTGTGTGTGTATGCGTGTGTGCGTGTGTATGCGTGTGTGTGTGTGTATGCGTGTGTGTGTGTGTGTGTGTGTGTTTTGCACTCTGATGTCACGGTTGTGTTATGACCAGTGCTCAACAGTCAACCTCTGACCGTTGCAAGTCTTCATGGGAGTTCTGACTGTACTAGATTCGGACCCTATAATGACTGTTTTGTTTCACCTCACTGTGACTCGGAATATATAGAGACTGTGACAGTACGCAAATAACCACTTTTGTGTGTGTGACACCATAAGTCTCTCTGCAGGTTGTTTTCACAGATATCACCTACACCAGATATCTGCATGTTACTATTCAGTACACATATTCATGATCCCACGCCATTGCATTTATCATCAGTGGTGAGATGCTCTCTCTGTGAACTAAGACTGACGGTACGTTGGTCCTGTGATTTGTCCATGACCGGGTGAGTTACCCTGGAGCCAACAAAGAAAGGATGGAAACGAACAAAGGGTCATGGAAAAAGTGAAAGAAAGCTGATTTCTTAAACAAAAAGGAAACATTCCGGTTCCATTGAAGACAATGGAGTCACATGAAGGAGAGAGAGAGAGAGAGAAGAATAGAGGTGAATGGAGGGGTAAAACAGAGAGAGAGAAGAATAGAGGTGAATGGAGGGGTAAAAGAGAGAGGGAGAAGAATAGAGGTGCATGGAGGGGTAAAAGAGAGAGGGAGAAGAATAGAGGTGCATGGAGGGGTAAAAGAGAGAGAGAGAAGAATAGAGGTGAATGGAGGGGTAAAAGAGAGAGGGAGAAGAATAGAGGTGCATGGAGGGGTAAAAGAGAGAGAGAGAAGAATAGAGGTGAATGGAGGGGTAAAAGAGAGAGAGAGAAGACTAGAGGTGCATGGAGGGGTAAAAGAGAGAGAGGGAATAATAGAGGTGAATGGAGGGGTAAAAGAGAGCGAGAGAAGAATAGAGGTGCATGGAGGGGTAAAATAGAGAGAGAAGAATAGAGGTGCATGGAGGGGTAAAAGAGAGAGAGAGAATAATAGAGGTGCATGGAGGGGTAAAAGAGAGAGAGAGAATAATAGAGGTGAATGGAGGGGTAAAAGAGAGAGAGAGAAGAATAGAGGTGCATGGAGGAGTAAAAGAGAGAGAGAGAAGAATAGAGGTGAATGGAGGGGTAAAAGAGAGAGAGAAGAATAGAGGTGCATGGAGGGGTAAAAGAGAGAGAGAGAATAGAGGTGAATGGAGGGGTAAAAGAGAGAGAGAGAATAATAGAGGTGAATGGAGGGGTAAAAGAGAGAGAGAGAATAATAGAGGTGCATGGAGGGGTAAAAGAGAGAGAGAGAAGAATAGAGGTGCATGGAGGAGTAAAAGAGAGAGAGAGAAGAATAGAGGTGAATGGAGGGGTAAAAGAGAAAGAGAGAAGAATAGAGGTGCATGGAGGAGTAAAAGAGAGAGAGAGAAGAATAGAGGTGAATGGAGGGGTAAAAGAGAGAGAGAGAATAATAGAGGTGAATGGAGGGGTAAAAGAGAGAGGAGAATAATAGAGGTGAATGGAGGGGTAAAAGAGAGAGAGAGAATAATAGAGGTGCATGGAGGGGTAAAAGAGAGAGAGAGAATAATAGAGGTGAATGGAGGGGTAAAAGAGAGAGAGAGAATAATAGAGGTGAATGGAGGGGTAAAAGAGAGAGGGAGAATAATAGAGGTGAATGGAGGGGTAAAAGAGAGAGAGAGAATAATAGAGGTGAATGGAGGGGTAAAAGAGAGAGCGAGAATAATAGAGGTGATTAGAGGGGTAAAAGAGAGAGGGAGAATAATAGAGGTGAATGGAGGGGTAAAAGAGAGAGAGAGAATAATAGAGGTGAATGGAGGGGTAAAAGAGAGAGCGAGAATAATAGAGGTGATTGGAGGGGTAAAAGAGAGAGGGAGAATAATAGAGGTGAATGGAGGGGTAAAAGAGAGAGAGAGAGAATAATAGAGGTGCATGGAGGGGTAAAAGAGAGAGAGATAATAATAGAGGTGAATGGAGGGGTAAAAGAGAGAGAGAGAATAATAGAGGTTAATGGAGGGGTAAAAGAGAGAGAGAGAATAATAGAGGTGCATGGAGGGGTAAAAGAGAGAGAGAGAATAATAGAGGTGAATGGAGGGGTAAAAGAGAGAGAGAGAATAATAGAGGTGAATGGAGGGGTAAAAGAGAGAGAGAGAATAATAGAGGTGCATGGAGGGGTAAAAGAGAGAGAGAAGAATAGAGGTGCATGGAGGAGTAAAAGAGAGAGAGAGAAGAATAGAGGTGAATGGAGGGGTAAAAGAGAGAGAGAGAATAATAGAGGTGAATGGAGGGGTAAAAGAGAGAGGGAGAATAATAGAGGTGAATGGAGGGGTAAAAGAGAGAGAGAGATAATAGAGGTGCATGGAGGGGTAAAAGAGAGAGAGAGAATAATAGAGGTGCATGGAGGGTTAAAAGAGAGAGAGAGAAGAATAGAGGTGCATGGAGGGGTAAACAGAGAGAGAGAAGAATAGAGGTGAATGGAGGGGTAAAATAGAGAGAGAGAAGAATAGAGGTGGATGGAGGGGTAAAAGAGAGAGAGAATAATAGAGGTGCATGGAGGGGTAAAAGAGAGAGAGAGAAGAATAGAGGTGCATGGTGGGGTAAAAGAGAGAGAGAGAAGAATAGAGGTGCATGGAGGGGTAAAAGAGAGAGAGAGAATAATAGAGGTGCATGGAGGGGTAAAAGAGAGAGGAGAATAATAGAGGTGAATGGAGGGTAAAAGAGAGAGAGAATAATAGAGGTGAATGAAGGGCAAAAAAAGAGAGAGAGAGAATAATAGAGGTGAATGGAGGGGTAAAAGAGAGAGAGAGAATAATAGAGGTGATTAGAGGGGTAAAAGAGAGAGGAGAATAATAGAGGTGAATGGAGGGGTAAAAGAGAGAGAGAGAATAATAGAGGTGAATGGAGGGTAAAAGAGAGAGCGAGAATAATAGAGGTGATTAGAGGGGTAAAAGAGAGAGGAGAATAATAGAGGTGAATGGAGGGGTAAAAGAGAGAGAGAGAGAATAATAGAGGTGCATGGAGGGGTAAAAGAGAGAGAGAGAATAATAGAGGTGCATGGAGGGGTAAAAGAGAGAGAGAGAAGAATAGAGGTGAATGGAGGGGTAAAATAGGGGCAGAGAGAGAAGAGATAGAGGTGGATGGAGGGGTAAAAGAGAGAGAGAATAATAGAGGTGCATGGAGGGGTAAAAGAGAGAGAGAGAAGAATAGAGGTGAATGGAGGGGTAAAAGAGAGAGAGAGAATAATAGAGGTGATTAGAGGGGTAAAAGAGAGAGAGAGAGAGAGAATAGAGGTGAATGGAGGGGGAGGGTTAAAAGAGAGAGAGAGAATAATAGAGGTGATTAGAGGGGTAAAAGAGAGAGAGAATAATAGAGGTGAATGGAGGGGCAAAAGAGAGAGAGAGAATAATAGAGGTGAATGGAGGGGCAAAAGAGAGAGAGAGAATAATAGAGGTGATTAGAGGGGTAAAAGAGAGAGGAGAATAATAGAGGTGAATGGAGGGGTAAAGAGAGAGAGAGAGATAATAGAGGTGCATGGAGGGGTAAAAGGAGAGAGATAATAATAGAGGTGAATGGAGGGGTAAAAGAGAGAGAGAAATAATAGAGGTTAATGGAGGGGTAAAAGAGAGAGAGAATAATAGAGGTGCATGGAGGGGTAAAAGAGAGAGAGAGAAGAATAGAGGTGCATGGAGGAGTAAAAGAGAGAGAGAGAAGAATAGAGGTGAATGGAGGGGTAAAAGAGAGAGAGAGAATAATAGAGGTGAATGGAGGGGTAAAAGAGAGAGGGAGAATAATAGAGGTGAATGGAGGGGTAAAAGAGAGAGAGAGAATAATAGAGGTGCATGGAGGGGTAAAAGAGAGAGAGAGAATAATAGAGGTGCATGGAGGGTTAAAAGAGAGAGAGAGAAGAATAGAGGTGCATGGAGGAGTAAACGAGAGAGAGAGAGAAGAATAGAGGTGAATGGAGGGGTAAAAGAGAGAGAGAGAAGAATAGAGGTGCATGGAGGGGTAAAAGAGAGAGAGAATAATAGAGGTGCATGGAGGGGTAAAAGAGAGAGAGAGAAGAATAGAGGTGCATGGTGGGGTAAAAGAGAGAGAGAGAAGAATAGAGGTGCATGGAGGGGTAAAAGAGAGAGAGAGAATAATAGAGGTGAATGGAGGGGTAAAAGAGAGAGGGAGAATAATAGAGGTGAATGGAGGGGTAAAAGAGAGAGAGAATAATAGAGGTGAATGGAGGGGCAAAAGAGAGAGAGAATAATAGAGGTGAATAGAGGGGTAAAAGAGAGAGAGAGAATAATAGAGGTGATTAGAGGGGTAAAAGAGAGAGGGAGAATAATAGAGGTGAATGGAGGGGTAAAAGAGAGAGAGAGAATAATAGAGGTGAATGGAGGGGTAAAAGAGAGAGCGAGAATAATAGAGGTGATTAGAGGGGTAAAAGAGAGAGGAGAATAATAGAGGTGAATGGAGGGGTAAAAGAGAGAGAGAGAATAATAGAGGTGCATGGAGGGTAAAAGAGAGAGAGAGAAGAATAGAGGTGCATGGAGGAGTAAACGAGAGAGAGAGAGAAGAATAGAGGTGAATGGAGGGGTAAAAAGAGAGAGAGAGAATAATAGAGGTGGATGGAGGGGTAAAAGAGAGAGAGAGAATAATAGAGGTGCATGGAGGGGTAAAAGAGAGAGAGAGAAGAATAGAGGTGAATGGAGGGGTAAAAGAGAGAGAGAAATAATAGAGGTGATTAGAGGGGGTAAAAGAGAGAGAGAGAATAATAGAGGTGAATGGAGGGGTAAAAGAGAGAGCGAGAATAATAGAGGTGATTAGAGGGGTAAAAGAGAGAGGAGAATAATAGAGGTGAATGGAGGGGTAAAAGAGAGAGAGAGAATAATAGAGGTGAATGGAGGGGTAAAAGAGAGAGCGAGAATAATAGAGGTGATTAGAGGGGTAAAAGAGAGAGGGAGAATAATAGAGGTGAATGGAGGGGTAAAAGAGAGAGAGAATAATAGAGGTGCATGGAGGGGTAAAAGGAGAGAGATAATAATAGAGGTGAATGGAGGGGTAAAAGAGAGAGAGAGAATAATAGAGGTGAATGGAGGGGTAAAAGAGAGAGAGATAATAATAGAGGTTAGATGGGAGGGGTAAAGAGAGAGAGAGAATAATAGAGGTGCATGGAGGGGTAAAAGAGAGAGAGAGAATAATAGAGGTGAATGGAGGGGTAAAAGAGAGAGAGAGAATAATAGAGGTGAATGGAGGGGTAAAAGAGAGAGAGAATAATAGAGGTGCATGGAGGGGTAAAAGAGAGAGAGAGAAGAATAGAGGTGCATGGGGGGGGAAAAGAGAGAGAGAGAAGAATAGAGGTGAATGGAGGGGTAAAAGAGAGAGAGAGAATAATAGAGGTGAATGGAGGGGTAAAAGAGAGAGAGAGAATAATAGAGGTGAATGGAGGGGTAAAAGAGAGAGAGAGAATAATAGAGGTGCATGGAGGGGTAAAAGAGAGAGAGAGAATAAAAGGTGCATGAGAAAAGAGAGAATAATAGAGGTGCATGGAGGGTTAAAAGAGAGAGAGAGAAGAATAGAGGTGCATGGAGGAGTAAAGAGAGAGAGAGAGAAGAATAGAGGTGAATGGAGGGGTAAAAGATAGAGAGAGAAGAATAGAGGTGAATGGAGGGGTAAAAGAGAGAGAGAATAATAGAGGTGCATGGAGGGGTAAAAGAGAGAGAGAGAAGAATAGAGGTGCATGGTGGGCAAAAGAGAGAGAGAGAAGAATAGAGGTGCATGGAGGGGCAAAAGAGAGAGAGAGAATAATAGAGGTGAATGGAGGGGTACAAGAGAGAGGGAGAATAATAGAGGTGAATGGAGGGGTATAAGAGAGAGAGAGAGAATAATAGAGGTGAATGGAGGGGCAAAAGAGAGAGAGAGAATAATAGAGGTGAATGGAGGGGTAAAAGAGAGAGAGAGAATAATAGAGGTGATTAGAGGGGTAAAAGAGAGAGGGAGAATAATAGAGGTGAATGGAGGGGTAAAAGAGAGAGAGAGAATAATAGAGGTGAATGGAGGGGTAAAAGAGAGAGCGAGAATAATAGAGGTGATTAGAGGGGTAAAAGAGAGAGGAGAATAATAGAGGTGAATGGAGGGGTAAAAGAGAGAGAGAGAATAATAGAGGTGCATGGAGGGGTAAAAGAGAGAGAGAGAAGAATAGAGGTGCATGGAGGAGTAAACGAGAGAGAAAAGAGAGAAGAATAGAGGTGAATGGAGGGGTAAAATATAGAGAGAGAAGAATAGAGGTGGATGGAGGGGTAAAAGAGAGAGAGAATAATAGAGGTGCATGGAGGGGTAAAAGAGGCAAAAGAGAGAGAGAGAAGAATAGAGGTGCATGGTGGGGTAAAAGAGAGAGAGAGAATAATAGAGGTGCATGGAGGGGTAAAAGAGAGAGAGAGAATAATAGAGGTGAATGGAGGGGTAAAAGAGAGAGGAGAATAATAGAGGTGAATGGAGGGGTAAAAGAGAGAGAGAATAATAGAGGTGAATGGAGGGGCAAAAGAGAGAGAGAATAATAGAGGTGAATGGAGGGGTAAAAGAGAGAGAGAGAATAATAGAGGTGATTAGAGGGGGTAAAAGAGAGAGGGAGAATAATTGAGGTGAATGGAGGGGTAAAAGAGAGAGAGAGAATAATAGAGGTGAATGGAGGGGTAAAAGAGAGAGGAGAATAATAGAGGTGAATGGAGGGGTAAAAGAGAGAGAGAGAATAATAGAGGTGAATGGAGGGGTAAAAGAGAGAGCGAGAATAATAGAGGTGATTAGAGGGGTAAAAGAGAGGGAGAATAATAGAGGTTAATGGAGGGGTAAAAGAGAGAGAGAGAATAATAGAGGTGCATGGAGGGGTAAAAGAGAGAGAGAGAATAATAGAGGTGAATGGAGGGGTAAAAGAGAGAGGGAGAATAATAGAGGTGAATGGAGGGGTAAAAGAGAGAGAGAGAGAATAATAGAGGTGAATGGAGGGGTAAAAGAGAGAGAGAGAAGAATAGAGGTGCATGGAGGGGTAAAAGAGAGAGAGAATAATAGAGGTGCATGGAGGGGTAAAAGAGAGAGAGAATAATAGAGGTGCATGGAGGGGTAAAAGAGAGAGAGAGAATAATAGAGGTGCATGGTGGGGTAAAAGAGAGAGAGAGAAGAATAGAGGTGCATGGAGGGGTAAAAGAGAGAGAGAGAATAATAAAGGTGAATGGAGGGGTAAAAGAGAGAGGGATAATAATAGAGGTGAATGGAGGGGTAAAAGAGAGAGAGAGAATAATAGAGGTGAATGGAGGGGCAAAAGAGAGAGAGAGAATAATAGAGGTGAATGGAGGGGTAAAAGAGAGAGAGAGAATAATAGAGGTGATTAGAGGGGTAAAAGAGAGAGGGAGAATAATAGAGGTGAATGGAGGGGTAAAAGAGAGAGAGAATAATAGAGGTGAATGGAGGGGTAAAAGAGAGAGCGAGAATAATAGAGGTGATTAGAGGGGTAAAAGAGAGAGGGAGAATAATAGAGGTGAATGGAGGGGTAAAAGAGAGAGAGAGAGAATAATAGAGGTGAATGGAGGGGTAAAAGAGAGAGAGATAATAATAGAGGTTAATGGAGGGGTAAAAGAGAGAGAGAGAATAATAGAGGTGCATGGAGGGGTAAAAGAGAGAGAGAGAATAATAGAGGTGAATGGAGGGGTAAAAGAGAGAGGGAGAATAATAGAGGTGAATGGAGGGGTAAAAGAGAGAGAGAGAATAATAGAGGTGAATGGAGGGGTAAAAGAGAGAGAGAGAATAATAGAGGTGAATGGAGGGGTAAAAGAGAGAGAGAGAATAATAGAGGTGCATGGAGGGGTAAAAGAGAGAGAGAGAATAATAGAGGTGAATGGAGGGGTAAAAGAGAGAGGGAGAATAATAGAGGTGAATGGAGGGGTAAAAGAGAGAGAGAGAGAATAATAGAGGTGAATGGAGGGGTAAAAGAGAGAGAGAGAAGAATAGAGGTGCATGGAGGGGTAAAAGAGAGAGAGAGAATAATAGAGGTGCATGGAGGGGTAAAAGAGAGAGAGAATAATAGAGGTGCATGGAGGGGTAAAAGAGAGAGAGAGAAGAATAGAGGTGCATGGTGGGGTAAAAGAGAGAGAGAGAAGAATAGAGGTGCATGGAGGGGTAAAAGAGAGAGAGAGAATAATAAAGGTGAATGGAGGGGTAAAAGAGAGAGATAATAATAGAGGTGAATGGAGGGGTAAAAGAGAGAGAGAGAATAATAGAGGTGAATGGAGGGGTAAAAGAGAGAGAGAGAATAATAGAGGTGAATGGAGGGGTAAAAGAGAGAGAGAGAATAATAGAGGTGATTAGAGGGGTAAAAGAGAGAGGGAGAATAATAGAGGTGAATGGAGGGGTAAAAGAGAGAGAGAGAATAATAGAGGTGAATGGAGGGGTAAAAGAGAGAGAGAGAATAATAGAGGTGATTAGAGGGGTAAAAGAGAGAGGGAGAATAATAGAGGTGAATGGAGGGGTAAAAGAGAGAGAGAGAGAATAATAGAGGTGCATGGAGGGGTAAAAGAGAGAGAGATAATAATAGAGGTGAATGGAGGGGTAAAAGAGAGAGAGATAATAATAGAGGTTAATGGAGGGGTAAAAGAGAGAGAGAGAATAATAGAGGTGCATGGAGGGGTAAAAGAGAGAGAGAGAATAATAGAGGTGAATGGAGGGGTAAAAGAGAGAGGGAGAATAATAGAGGTGAATGGAAGGAAAAAAAGAGAGAGAATAATAGAGGTGAATGGAGGGGTAAAAGAGAGAGAGAGAATAATAGAGGTGAATGGAGGGGTAAAAGAGAGAGAGAGAATAATAGAGGTGCATGGAGGGGTAAAAGAGAGAGAGAGAATAATAGAGGTGAATGGAGGGGTAAAAGAGAGAGGGAGAATAATAGAGGTGAATGGAGGGGTAAAAGAGAGAGAGAGAGAATAATAGAGGTGAATGGAGGGGTAAAAGAGAGAGAGAAGAATAGAGGTGCATGGAGGGGTAAAAGAGAGAGAGAATAATAGAGGTGCATGGAGGGGTAAAAGAGAGAGAGAATAATAGAGGTGCATGGAGGGGTAAAAGAGAGAGAGAGAAGAATAGAGGTGCATGGTGGGGTAAAAGAGAGAGAGAGAAGAATAGAGGTGCATGGAGGGGTAAAAGAGAGAGGAGAATAATAGAGGTGAATGGAGGGGTAAAAGAGAGAGAGAGAATAATAGAGGTGAATGGAGGGGCAAAAGAGAGAGAGAATAATAGAGGTGAATGGAGGGGTAAAAGAGAGAGAGAGAATAATAGAGGTGATTAGAGGGGTAAAAGAGAGAGGGAGAATAATAGAGGTGAATGGAGGGGTAAAAGAGAGAGAGAGAATAATAGAGGTGAATGGAGGGGTAAAAGAGAGAGCGAGAATAATAGAGGTGATTAGAGGGGTAAAAGAGAGAGGGAGAATAATAGAGGTGAATGGAGGGGTAAAAGAGAGAGAGAGAATAATAGAGGTGCATGGAGGGGTAAAAGAGAGAGAGATAATAATAGAGGTGAATGGAGGGGTAAAAGAGAGAGAGATAATAATAGAGGTTAATGGAGGGGTAAAAGAGAGAGAGAGAATACTAGAGGTGCATGGAGGGGTAAAAGAGAGTTAGAGAATAATAGAGGTGCATGGAGGGGTAAAAGAGAGAGAGAAGAATAGAGGTGCATGGTGGGGTAAAAGAGAGAGAGAGAAGAATAGAGGTGCATGGAGGGGTAAAAGAGAGAGAGAGAATAATAAAGGTGAATGGAGGGGTAAAAGAGAGAGGGATAATCATCAATGAGCTTGATGCCTTGATAAGCTCCTTTCCTGAGGACGGCTCACCTCTCACAGTTCTGGGCGACTTTAACCTCCCCACGTCTACCTTTGACTCATTCCTCTCTGCCTCCTTCTTCCACTCCTCCTCTTTGACCTCACCCTCTCACCTTCCCCCCCTACTCACAAGGCAGGCAATACGCTTGACCTCATCTTTACTAGATGCTGTTCTTCCACTAACCTCATTGCAACTCCCCTCCAAGTCTCCGACCACTACCTTGTATCCTTTTCCCTCTCGCTCTCATCCAACACTTCCCACACTGCCCCTACTCGGATGGTATCGCGCCGTCCCAACCTTCGCTCTCTCTCCCCGCTACTCTCTCCTCTTCCATCCTATCATCTCTTCCCTCTGCTCAAACTTTCTCCAACCTATCTCCTGATTCTGCCTCCTCAACCCTCCTCTCCTCCCTTACTGCATCCTTTGACTCTCTATGTCCCCTATCCTCCAGGCCGGCTCGGTCCTCCCCTCCCGCTCCGTGGCTCGACGACTCATTGCGAGCTCTCAGAACAGGGCTCCGGGCAGCCGAGCGGAAATGGAGGAAAACTCGCCTCCCTGCGGACCTGGCATCCTTTCACTCCCTCCTCTCTACATTTTCCTCCTCTGTCTCTGCTGCTAAAGCCACTTTCTACCATTCTAAATTCCAAGCATCTGCCTCTAACCCTAGGAAGCTCTTTGCCACCTTCTCCTCCCTCCTGAATCCTCCCTCCCCCTCCTCCCTCTCTGCAGATGACTTCGTCAACCATTTTGAAAAGAAGGTCGACGACATCCGATCCTCGTTTGCTAAGTCAAACGACACCGCTGGTTCTGCTCACACTGCCCCACCCTATGCTCTGACCTCTTTCTCCCCTCTCTCTCCAGATGAAATCTCGCGTCTTGTGACGGCCGGCCGCCCAACAACCTGCCCGCTTGACCCTATCCCCTCCTCTCTTCTCCAGACCATTTCCGGAGACCTTCTCCCTTACCTCACCTCGCTCATCAACTCATCCCTGACCGCTGGCTACGTCCCTCCCGTCTTCAAGAGAGCGAGAGTTGCACCCCTTTGAAAAAAGCTACACTCGATCCCTCCGATGTCAACAACTACAGACCAGTATCCCTTCTCTCTTTTCTCTCCAAAACTCTTGAGCGTGCCGTCCTTGGCCAGCTCTACCGCTATCTCTCTCAGAATGACCTTCTTGATCCAAATCAGTCAGGTTTCAAGACTAGTCATTCAACTGAGACTGCTCTTCTCTGTATCACGGAGGCGCTCCGCACTGCTAAAGCTAACTCTCTCTCCTCTGCTCTCATCCTTCTAGACCTATCGGCTGCCTTCGATACTGTGAACCATCAGATCCTCCTCTCCACCCTCTCCGAGTTGTGCATCTCCGGCGCGGCCCACGCTTGGATTGCGTCCTACCTGACAGGTCGCTCCTACCAGGTGGCGTGGCGAGAATCTGTCTCCTCACCACGCGCTCTCACCACTGGTGTCCCCCAGGGCTCTGTTCTAGGCCCTCTCTTATTCTCGCTATACACCAAGTCACTTGGCTCTGTCATAACCTCACATGGTCTCTCCTATCATTGCTATGCAGACGACACACAATTAATCTTCTCCTTTCCCCTTCTGATGACCAGGTGGCGAATCGCATCTCTGCATGTCTGGCAGACATATCAGTGTGGATGACGGATCACCACCTCAAGCTGAACCTCAGCAAGACGGAGCTCCTCTTCCTCCCGGGGAAGGACTGCCCGTTCCATGATCTCGCCATCACGGTTGACAACTCCACTGTGTCCTCCTCCCAGAGCGCTAAGAACCTTGGCGTGATCCTGGACAACACCCTGACGTTCTCAACTAACATCAAGGCGGTGTCCCGTTCCTGTAGGTTCATGCTCTACAACATCCGCAGAGTACGACCCTGCCTCACACAGGAAGCGGCGCAGGTCCTAATCCAGGCACTTGTCATCTCCCCCGTCTTGATTACTGCAACTCGCTGTTGGCTGGGCTCCTGCCTGTGCCATTAAACCCCTACAACTCATCCAGAACGCCGCAGCCCGTCTGGTGTTCAACCTTCCCAAGTTCTCGCACGTCACCCCGCTCCTCCGCTCTCTCCACTGGCTTCCAGTTGAAGCTCGCATCCGCTACAAGACCATGGTGCTTGCCTACGGAGCTGTGAGGGGAACGGCACCTCAGTACCTCCAGGCTCTGATCAGGCCCTACACCCAAACAAGGGCACTGCGTTCATCCACCTCTGGCCTGCTCGCCTCCCTACCACTGAGGAAGTACAGTTCCCGCTCAGCCCAGTCAAAACTGTTCGCTGCTCTGGCCCCCCAATGGTGGAACAAACTCCCTCACGACGCCAGGACAGCGGAGTCAATCACCACCTTCCGGAGACACCTGAAACCCCACCTCTTCAAGGAATACCTAGGATAGGGTAAGTAAGGGTAAGTAATCCTTCTCACCCCCCTTCTCTCCCCCAAAAAAAAAAAGATTTAGATGTAAGTGGCTGTTCCACTGGATGCCATAAGGTGTATGCACCAATTTTGTAAGTCGCTCTGGATAAGAGCGTCTGCTAAATGACTTAAATGTAAATGTAAATGTAATAATAATAGAGGTGAATGGAGGGGTAAAAGAGAGAGAGAGAGAATAATAGAGGTGAATGGAGGGGCAAAAGAGAGAGAGAGAATAATAGAGGTGAATGGAGGGGTAAAAGAGAGAGAGAGAATAATAGAGGTGATTAGAGGGGTAAAAGAGAGAGAGAGAATAATAGAGGTGAATGGAGGGGTAAAAGAGAGAGAGAGAATAATAGAGGTGAATGGAGGGGTAAAAGAGAGAGCGAGAATAATAGAGGTGATTAGAGGGGTAAAAGAGAGAGGGAGAATAATAGAGGTGAATGGAGGGGTAAAAGAGAGAGAGAGAGAATAATAGAGGTGCATGGAGGGGTAAAAGAGAGAGAGATAATAATAGAGGTGAATGGAGGGGTAAAAGAGAGAGAGATAATAATAGAGGTTAATGGAGGGGTAAAAGAGAGAGAGAGAATAATAGAGGTGCATGGAGGGGTAAAAGAGAGTTAGAGAATAATAGAGGTGCATGGAGGGGTAAAAGAGAGAGAGAGAAGAATAGAGGTGCATGGTGGGGTAAAAGAGAGAGAGAGAAGAATAGAGGTGCATGGAGGGGTAAAAGAGAGAGAGAGAATAATAAAGGTGAATGGAGGGGTAAAAGAGAGAGGGATAATCATCAATGAGCTTGATGCCTTGATAAGCTCCTTTCCTGAGGACGGCTCACCTCTCACAGTTCTGGGCGACTTTAACCTCCCCACGTCTACCTTGACTCATTCCTCTCTGCCTCCTTCTTTCCACTCCTCTCCTCTTTTGACCTCACCCTCTCACCTTCCCCCTACTCACAAGGCAGGCAATACGCTTGACCTCATCTTTACTAGATGCTGTTCTTCCACTAACCTCATTGCAACTCCCCTCCAAGTCTCCGACCACTACCTTGTATCCTTTTCCCTCTCGCTCTCATCCAACACTTCCCACACTGCCCCTACTCGGATGGTATCGCGCCGTCCCAACCTAGAGGTGAATCGCTCTCTCTCCCCCGCTTCTCTCTCCTCTTCCATCCTATCATCTCTTCCCTCTGCTCAAACTTTCTCCAACCTATCTCCTGATTCTGCCTCCTCAACCCTCCTCTCCTCCCTTACTGCATCCTTTGACTCTCTATGTCCCCCTATCCTCCAGGCCGGCTCGGTCCTCCCTCCCGCTCCGTGGCTCGACGACTCATTGCGAGCTCTCAGAACAGGGCTCCGGGCAGCCGAGCGGAAATGGAGGAAAACTCGCCTCCCTGCGGACCTGGCATCCTTTCACTCCCTCCTCTCTACATTTTCCTCCTCTGTCTCTGCTGCTAAAGCCACTTTCTACCATTCTAAATTCCAAGCATCTGCCTCTAACCCTAGGAAGCTCTTTGCCACCTTCTCCTCCCTCCTGAATCCTCCCCCCCCCCCTCCTCCCTCTCTGCAGATGACTTCGTCAACCATTTTGAAAAGAAGGTCGACGACATCCGATCCTCGTTTGCTAAGTCAAACGACACCGCTGGTTCTGCTCACACTGCCCCACCCTATGCTCTGACCTCTTTCTCCCCTCTCTCTCCAGATGAAATCTCGCGTCTTGTGACGGCCGGCCGCCCAACAACCTGCCCGCTTGACCCTATCCCCTCCTCTCTTCTCCAGACCATTTCCGGAGACCTTCTCCCTTACCTCACCTCGCTCATCAACTCATCCCTGACCGCTGGCTACGTCCCTCCCGTCTTCAAGAGAGCGAGAGTTGCACCCCTTTGAAAAAACCTACACTCGATCCCTCCGATGTCAACAACTACAGACCAGTATCCCTTCTCTCTTTTCTCTCCAAAACTCTTGAGCGTGCCGTCCTTGGCCAGCTCTACCGCTATCTCTCTCAGAATGACCTTCTTGATCCAAATCAGTCAGGTTTCAAGACTAGTCATTCAACTGAGACTGCTCTTCTCTGTATCACGGAGGCGCTCCGCACTGCTAAAGCTAACTCTCTCTCCTCTGCTCTCATCCTTCTAGACCTATCGGCTGCCTTCGATACTGTGAACCATCAGATCCTCCTCTCCACCCTCTCCGAGTTGTGCATCTCCGGCGCGGCCCACGCTTGATTGCGTCCTACCTGACAGGTCGCTCCTACCAGGTGGCGTGGCGAGAATCTGTCTCCTCACCACGCGCTCTCACCACTGGTGTCCCCAGGGCTCTGTTCTAGGCCCTCTCTTATTCTCGCTATACACCAAGTCACTTGGCTCTGTCATAACCTCACATGGTCTCTCCTATCATTGCTATGCAGACGACACACAATTAATCTTCTCCTTTCCCCCTTCTGATGACCAGGTGGCGAATCGCATCTCTGCATGTCTGGCAGACATATCAGTGTGGATGACGGATCACCACCTCAAGCTGAACCTCAGCAAGACGGAGCTCCTCTTCCTCCCGGGAAGGACTGCCCGTTCCATGATCTCGCCATCACGGTTGACAACTCCACTGTGTCCTCCTCCCAGAGCGCTAAGAACCTTGGCGTGATCCTGGACAACACCCTGACGTTCTCAACTAACATCAAGGCGGTGTCCCGTTCCTGTAGGTTCATGCTCTACAACATCCGCAGAGTACGACCCTGCCTCACACAGGAAGCGGCGCAGGTCCTAATCCAGGCACTTGTCATCTCCCGTCTTGATTACTGCAACTCGCTGTTGGCTGGGCTCCCTGCCTGTGCCATTAAACCCCTACAACTCATCCAGAACGCCGCAGCCCGTCTGGTGTTCAACCTTCCCAAGTTCTCGCACGTCACCCCGCTCCTCCGCTCTCTCCACTGGCTTCCAGTTGAAGCTCGCATCCGCTACAAGACCATGGTGCTTGCCTACGGAGCTGTGAGGGGAACGGCACCTCAGTACCTCCAGGCTCTGATCAGGCCCTACACCCAAACAAGGGCACTGCGTTCATCCACCTCTGGCCTGCTCGCCTCCCTACCACTGAGGAAGTACAGTTCCCGCTCAGCCCAGTCAAAACTGTTCGCTGCTCTGGCCCCCAATGGTGGAACAAACTCCCTCACGACGCCAGGACAGCGGAGTCAATCACCACCTTCCGGAGACACCTGAAACCCCACCTCTTCAAGGAATACCTAGGATAGGGTAAGTAAGGGTAAGTAATCCTTCTCACCCCCTTCTCTCCCCCAAAAAAGATTTAGATGTAAGTGGCTGTTCCACTGGATGCCATAAGGTGTATGCACCAATTTTGTAAGTCGCTCTGGATAAGAGCGTCTGCTAAATGACTTAAATGTAAATGTAAATGTAATAATAATAGAGGTGAATGGAGGGGTAAAAGAGAGAGAGAGAATAATAGAGGTGAATGGAGGTGCAAAAGAGAGAGAGAGAATAATAGAGGTGATTAGAGGGGTAAAAGAGAGAGGGAGAATAATAGAGGTGAATGGAGGGGTAAAAGAGAGAGAGAGAATAATAGAGGTGAATGGAGGGGTAAAAGAGAGAGCGAGAATAATAGAGGTGATTAGAGGGGTAAAAGAGAGAGGGAGAATAATAGAGGTGAATGGAGGGGTAAAAGAGAGAGAGAGAGAATAATAGAGGTGCATGGAGGGGTAAAAGAGAGAGAGAGAAGAATAGAGGTGAATGGAGGGGTAAAAGAGAGAGAGAGAATAATAGAGGTGAATGGAGGGGTAAAAGAGAGAGAGATAATAATAATAGAGGTGCATGGAGGGGTAAAAGAGAGAGGGAGAAAAGGAGGGATGTAGAATAGAGAGCAATGCTTTGCTTCATGAAATATTCATGAATAACAACTGGAGCCCTCACACCACCTAGTGGTGACAGCATGGTAGTGTAGTGTCCCATGTGTCCCAATAATGGCTGGAGGTAGCCTTAGAAGTCCATGTTTCTCAGCTCTGGAAGGATTCCCCGCCCCACTAAGCTGGGTTGGAGGTAGCCTTAGAAGCCCATGTTTCTCAGCTCTGGAAGGATTCCGCGCCCCACTAAGCTGGGTTGGAGGTAGCCTTAGAAGCCCATGTTTCTCAGCTCTGGAAGGATGCCCCGCCCCACTAAGCTGGGTTGGAGGTAGCCTTAGAAGTCTATGTTTCTCAGCTCTGGAAGGATGCCCCGCCCCACTAAGCTGGGTTGGAGGTAGCCTTAGAGGTCCATGTTTCTCAGCTCTGGAAGGATGCCCCGCCCCACTAAGCTGGGTTGGAGGTAGCCTTAGAAGCCCATGTTTCTCAGCTCTGGAAGGATGCCCCGCCCGACTAAGCTGGGTTGGAGGTAGCCTTAGAAGTCTATGTTTCTCAGCTCTGGAAGGATGCCCCGCCCCACTAAGCTGGGTTGGAGGTAGCCTTAGAGGTCCATGTTTCTCAGCTCTGGAAGGATGCCCCGCCCCACTAAGCTGGGTTGGAGGTAGCCTTAGAAGTCTATGTTTCTCAGCTCTGGAAGGATGCCCCGCCCGACTAAGCTGGGTTGGAGGTAGCCTTAGAAGTCTATGTTTCTCAGCTCTGGAAGGATGCCCCGCCCCACTAAGCTGGGTTGGAGGTAGCCTTAGAAGTCTATGTTTCTCAGCTCTGGAAGGATGCCCCGCCCGACTAAGCTGGGTTGGAGGTAGCCTTAGAAGTCTATGTTTCTCAGCTCTGGAAGGATGCCCCGCCCCACTAAGCTGGGTTGGAGGTAGCCTTAGAAGTCTATGTTTCTCAGCTCTGGAAGGATGCCCCGCCCCACTAAGCTGGGTTGGAGGTAGCCTTAGAAGTCTATGTTTCTCAGCTCTGGAAGGATGCCCCGCCCGACTAAGCTGGGTTGGAGGTAGCCTTAGAAGTCTATGTTTCTCAGCTCTGGAAGGATGCCCCGCCCGACTAAGCTGGGTTGGAGTGTTTATGTCTCTTATGCCTAGAACCGGCCGTGTATGTGAGTTTATGTCTCTTATGTCTAGAACCGGCCGTGTATGTGAGTTTATGTCGCTTATGTCTAGAACCGGCCGTGTATGTGAGTTTATGTCGCTTATGTCTAGAACCGGCCGTGTATGTGAGTTTATGTCGCTTATGTCTAGAACCGGCCGTGTATGTGAGTTTATGTCACTTATGCCTAGAACCGGCCGTGTATGTGAGTTTATGTCGCTTATGTCTAGAACCGGCCGTGTATGTGAGTTTATGTCACTTATGCCTAGAACCGGCCGTGTATGTGAGTTTATGTCACTTATGCCTAGAACCGGCCGTGTATGTGAGTTTATGTCACTTATGCCTAGAACCGGCCGTGTATGTGAGTTTATGTCACTTATGTCTAGAACCGGCCGTGTATGTGAGTTTATGTCACTTATGCCTAGAACCGGCCGTGTATGTGAGTTTATGTCACTTATGCCTAGAACCGGCCGTGTATGTGAGTTTATGTCACTTATGCCTAGAACCGGCCGTGTATGTGAGTTTATGTCACTTATGTCTAGAACCGGCCGTGTATGTGAGTTTATGTCACTTATGTCTAGAACCGGCCGTGTATGTGAGTTTATGTCACTTATGCCTAGAACCGGCCGTGTATGTGAGTTTATGTCACTTATGTCTAGAACCGGCCGTGTATGTGAGTTTATGTCACTTATGCCTAGAACCGGCCGTGTATGTGAGTTTATGTCACTTATGCCTAGAACCGGCCGTGTATGTGAGTTTATGTCGCTTATGTCTAGAACCGGCCCTCTATGTGAGTTTATGTCGCTTATGTCTAGAACCGGCCGTGTATGTGAGTTTATGTCACTTATGCCTAGAACTGGCCCTCTATGTGAGTTCCCTGGAACCGGCCCTCTATGTGAGTTCCCTGGAACCGGCCGTGTATGTGAGTTCAGTTACATAGTGTGCGCGTCAGTGGAGGCTGGTGGGAGGAGCTATAGGAGGACGGACTCATTGTAACGGCTAGAATGGAATAAATGGTATAGAGTCAAACGTGTGGTTTCCATACATTAGATGTGTTTGATACCGTTCTATTTATTCCATTCCAGCCATTATACTGAGCCCGTCCTCCTATAGCTCCTCCCACCAGCCTCCACTGGTGTACATGCGTGTGTCTGTGTTTGTGTGTGCATGCAGAACAAGTTTCACCAGGTGAGCTCCACATATGGCCCTCTATTTCTAGACGTCCCTCACACAGTGCATGTGTGATAGAGAAGCTGGACCTGAGTGGCCTATAGAACAAGGAAAGGGGTCACAGTGGAGCCCTGAATAGCCCAATAGTTCAGAATTGTCTAAACCACAAATTAACTTCCTCTTTCACATTCCATTCCTGTTTAATTGCCCATTGAGCAGAACTAGGCTAAAAGTGAATGCTGTCCACCCTATAGAAACACTGAAGAATGGCCACATTGAGTGAATGTCAGTGACTGACATAAGAGAAAAACTAGTGATGTACAACCAGATTTCAAAATGTATTCTACTATTGTAACTCTCCATAGTAAGTTGAGACCCCGACTGAGTTCCTAAAAATCTTTTTTCTTTCTCCTTTCATCTTCAGGCCTACAAAAGCCAACCCATGTTGTAGGCTGATGGGGTGTATTACATGTTTACATGCTCATAGTAAAGCACTTGCCTGCCAACTCGGAATGTGCTGCTTGTGTGTGACCTCTCAGATGAGGTCATGTGGTTTAACCCCTGCTTTAAGGTCTATGGTGCTGGCTGATGATGCTGGCTGATGATGCTGGCTGATGATGCTGCTCTTCAACATTCTACAAGATCAGCCTTTATTGATAGTGCATATATTCAGCATGGTACAATACACTTTTTCAAATAAAGTACAAGGTAATGAAATGCTGATGCCAACATTAGGCTGGGGCCCACAGCCATAGACAGATCCCTGACTGGCACACAGGATCCCAGACTGGCACACAGGATCCCTGACTGGCACACAGGAACTGGCAACACCGTCCATAACATACACATGACAAAACAGATGACCAGTCTTTCTGTTCAGAATAGATGTTGTGAGAGAACAAAACATGGCAGTCTATTAACTGTTGTGTGTGAAACATCATAGCCCTAGTCTGGTACGGGTACCAGTCTGTTTAGCTGTCATTCCCCTCCTTGCCACTCTTTTTACGCTAAACATCTTTGGCATATGACACAGAGTACAAGGTACCCAGGCTATCATAGCCCAGGGTCAGACCCAGGGTCAGACCTGAATAGATGGCAGTTTTAAATGTTGTGAGTGAAACGTTATATAGCCCAGGACGAGACCTGGATACATGGCAGTCTACACCCCCAGAGTCGATGTCTGCGCCCCCCTGCTGAAATCTAATTAGCATAATAAAAAATCTCCATCAAAATCCCTCTGTTTAAAGATGCACTATTAAGAAATCATTTCCTGGTTGATAAAATTCTAATAGTTCACCTAATTTTAGGTTATGACAAAACAGGCAGTCATTGTGTAGAGAATCATAGTACCACCTAAACTGCTGTGAAATATTTTTTCAATAACCAAAAATATTGCTTGTGTACAAAACTGAAAGTAAAAGACGCAAAAATAGCGCACATAGAACAGATCTACCACATCTTAGACTTGCTTTCATGAAATATCTATAACTCATATTTCTATGTGAATTTGTTTGGGTTGCCCAAAAAGTGACATATTGTAGCTTTAAGCTAGAGATATGTAGCCTTTTGGATGGGCTGCGTCTCAAGTCACCTCATGGCGTCCTTCCAACGGCGTCCTTCCGCATCTGTGGTGGAAGGTGACCAAGCTACTGTTTGTCAGACCATGAGACATGGCGGAAATCGTTCTTCTCACAAAAACGTCTGTAGCGTCCGAACGGTTTGGCCAACAAACTAATACGACCCATCTATGGAAAGATGAGACTCTCACCAACATGATGGTGTTCTCAGTTTTCTACGACCCCCGCAAGTCAATATCACCGATCTGCCAACTTCTGTCTGAAGCTTCAGAACAGTTTGGGCTACTCACCAATGAATGGAAGTATATATGGAAGTATACGGAACAAAAATATAAACGCAACATGCAACGATTTCAAATATTTTGCTGAGTTACAGTTAATTAAGGAAATCAGACCATTTAAATAAATCAATTAGGCCCTAATCTATGGATTTCACATGACTGGGCAGGGGCACAGCCATGGGTGGGCCAGGGAGGGCATAGGCCCACCTACTGGGGAGTCAGGCCCACCTACTGGGGAGTCAGGCCCTCCTACTGGGGAGTCAGGCCCTCCTACTGGGGAGTCAGGCCCACCTACTGGGGAGTCAGGCCCTCCTACTGGGGAGTCAGGCCCACCTACTGGGGAGTCAGGCCCACCTACTGGGGAGTCAGGCCCTCCTACTGGGGAGTCAGGCCCTCCTACTGGGGAGTCAGGCCCTCCTACTGGGGAGTCAGGCCCACCTACTGGGGAGTCAGGCCCACCTACTGGGGAGTCAGGCCCACCTACTGGGGAGTCAGGCCCTCCTACTGGAGAGTCAGGCCCTCCTACTGGGGAGTCAGGCCCTCCTACTGGGGAGTCAGGCCCACCTACTGGGGAGTCAGGCCCTCCTACTGGGGAGTCAGGCCCTCCTACTGGGGAGTCAGGCCCACCTACTGGGGAGTCAGGCCCACCTACTGGGGAGTCAGGCCCTCCTACTGGGGAGTCAGGCCCTCCTACTGGGGAGTCAGGCCCTCCTAATGGGGAGTCAGGCCCTCCTACTGGGGAGTCAGGCCCTCCTACTGGGGAGTCAGGCCCACCTACTGGGGAGTCAGGCCCTCCTACTGGGGAGTCAGGCCCTCCTACTGGGGAGTCAGGCCCTTCTACTGGGGAGTCAGGCCCAGCCAATCAAATGGGCTTTATTACAGAAAGAAATATGCCTCATTCTGGCTATGGATACGGAGAACATCAACACAATAACATCAACACAATAACATCAACACAAGAACATCAACACAAGAACATCAACACAATAACATCAACACAATAACATCAACACAATAACATCAACACAAGAACATCAACACAATAACATCAACACAATAACATCAACACAAGAACATCAACACAATAACATCAACACAATAACATCAACACAATAACATCAACACGCCAGAGGATATACTTCCATTGGACTTCCACTGGACTTGGGGCTCTGCTGGGAGTTTACCTCATATTTAGATTTTATTATTCTGCTTTTGCCACTACAATCATAATAAACACTGAGAACAATAAAATATTGTGTTATTGTTGTTTTTGTTATGCGTATTACCTTTATTAATAATAGGGGAGAGGGGTCGTTCAAAAATGTACCCCAAAAGTTCTTCAAAAGGTTCTCTGAGGATCCATTAAAAGGGGTGCTTTGAAGAACTCATAGCGGTTCACCCACACATTACATTTGAAGAACCCCTAAAGGATACTCCAGGAACCTTTTCTTTTTAGAGTGTAGGACAAACACTTTAAAACAAACTTCCTTTTGATGTATTGTTTGACTATCTGACCCCCCCCATTAACTGTTCAGAAAAGGAGTTGTGAGAGAAACACGAGTATCAATGAAGATGCCAGCCACATTCAGAAAAGGAGTTGTGAGAGAAACACGAGTATCAATGAAGATGCCAGCCACATTCAGAAAAGGAGTTGTGAGAGAAACACGAGTATCAATGAAGATGCCAGCCACATTCCTGATACTTTGAAGCTTGAACCCTTCCCTTTCTCCGTGCTGCCACATCCTGCAGCGTTATTGTCAGGCTTGTTCCCCTCGCGGTTCCCCTCGAAGTGGACCGGCACACACCTGTTCTCCAGCACCTCACATGCCAGGATCAAATGCTTGGTCTCTTCCCGCACGCTGGACACACCGCAGGTCCCAGTCTCACTCCTCACTGTTAGAAATGTGAACGGGCTTTGGCTGATGCACAGGTTCCCCTGGTACTTCTTTCCCCCAGAGCTGGAGCAGACTGCGTCCACCCTCTCGCGGTCTTTGGGATGGAGGAAGGACTGCGTGGGTCTTGAGCAGTCATTCTTTTCACGTAGATACTTCTCCCACGCGTTGCGGTCCGTCGTTAGCGGGGTATTTGGACGCACATGCCGGTATAGGAACTTCTCATGGCAGTTATTGCATCGGGACCGTTGGCAGGGTTCGACATTACTGTAGCCACTCACCCCCAGGTTGCCCAGCAACAGGCAGATGGAGAGAGAGAGGATGAGAAGTTTAAGGTTCTTCATCCTTTAGAAGTCTTGAAGCTGCAGAGAAACAAATAGCTCAGTGAGTGAAGTGGCCTCTTTTATTTTAAAAATCTATTACAGATACCCTCTGGATTTAGATATGCACTGGAACTGAATGGGGTCGTCCCTATCTGATCCCTGGCTCCCTGTCATTCTCTGACCCCGTTAACACTCGTCCCTATCTGATCCCTGGCTCCCTGTCATTCTCTGACCCCCGTTAACGCTCGTCCCTATCTGATCCCTGGCTCCCTGTCATTCTCTGACCCCGTTAACGCTCGTCCCTATCTGATCCAGGGCTCCCTGTCATTCTCTGACCCCGTTAACACTCGTCCCTATCTGATCCCTGGCTCCCTGTCATTCTCTGACCCCGTTAACGCTCGTCCCTATCTGATCCTTGGCTCCCTGTCATTCTCTGACCCCGTTAACACTCGTCCCTATCTGATCCCTGGCTCCCTGTCATTCTCTGACCCCGTTAACACTCGTCCCTATCTGATCCCTGGCTCCCTGTCATTCTCTGACCCCGTTAACACTCGTCCCTATCTGATCCCTGGCTCCCTGTCATTCTCTGACCCCGTTAACACTCGTCCCTATCTGATCCCTGGCTCCCTGTCATTCTCTGACCCCGTTAACACTCGTCCCTATCTGATCCTTGGCTCCCTGTCATTCTCTGACCCCGTTAACACTCGTCCCTATCTGATCCTTGGCTCCCTGTCATTCTCTGACCCCGTTAACACTCGTCCCTATCTGATCCCTGGCTCCCTGTCATTCTCTGACCCCGTTAACACTCGTCCCTATCTGATCCTTGGCTCCCTGTCATTCTCTGACCCCGTTAACACTCGTCCCTATCTGATCCTTGGCTCCCTGTCATTCTCTGACCCCGTTAACACTCGTCCCTATCTGATCCTTGGCTCCCTGTCATTCTCTGACCCCGTTAACACTCAGAGCTTCTACAACTGTTCTACAACCCATTGGTTATTCAATCAAAATGAAATATATAATGTGAACAGGAACTCTCTTCCTCCCATCTACAATCAAACAGGGTTCCAAAACAGGCCATTGTTTACACGTGCACATTTAATCTGGCCACATTAGTCAGGCAGGCTGTCTGCACTGAGGAAGGTATTCATTCACACACAGGAAGGGCTTGAGTCTGACTCACACACAGCTCTCTGACTACTATTTACACACATATCCCTCTCTAACACACAGAGATATGGGTATACATTAAGTTGTACATTACCTGGTTATGGATCCGTAATGTCTGCTGCAGTGTGTCTCTGTAATGGAACTCTGTTCCAGATTGGTGGAGAATAACTTCAGCCCTCAGCTCACACGTCTCATTCTTTTATTTTCCTTAGTGGACTGTAGACGGGTGTGTCCCCATGTGTACGTAACGTCCTGCTGCGTGACTGCGTCACAGTGTGCATGTCTGCATGTCAGAACGGGTTAGTGTGTGTGTCCACGGAGCTAGTTAAAGGCAGGGGTTTTGCAGGGTTGGCTTTATTCTCTGTTGCTGAAGGGATCAGGTTTCAGCTAAAAATACTGTCCAGTGGGGAATATGGGTGGGGCTAGCGTATGTAGGATGCATGTGTGCCTGTGTGTGACTACGATTTGTCACTACATGCTCTTCCAGACCTGAATGAGTTAGTGTATGTTAGTGCTGGGCTAGAACAAAAGCCTGTTCACCCTGTATCTCTCCATGGTTGGTGACGCTGATGGTGATTTTTAGCCATCTAGTCCATTGGTACTAAACACATCTAACGACAGAGTCTGTGGAACAACTAGCCTATGATGAGCCAAACGATGAGCGAGAATGAGAGAGAAGCTTATTCTAAAAAGAGAAACCTTTCACTACATATGTTTCCTATCCTTCTCTCTGTTCCTCTCTTACGTAGTGAAACCATCTGTGTTTCTATAGATGGACACAGGATGGATGGAGTTATGGACCATCTCTCTGTTCCTCTCTTACGTAGTGAAACCATCTGTGTTTCTATAGATGGACACAGGATGGATGGATTTATGGACTGTCTCTGTTCCTCTCTTACGTAGTGAAACCATCTGTTTCTATAGATGGACACAGGATTTATGGACTGTCTCTGTTCCTCTCTTACGTAGTGAAACCATCTGTGTTTCTATAGATGGACACATAGGATGGATGGATTTATGGACTGTCTCTCTGTTCCTCTCTTACGTAGTGAAACCATCTGTGTTTCTATAGATGGACACAGGATGGATGGATTTATGGACTGTCTCTCTGTTCCTCTCTTACGTAGTGAAACCATCTGTGTTTCTATAGATGGACACATAGGATGGATGGATTTATGGACCATCTCTCTGTTCCTCTCTTACGTAGTGAAACCATCTGTGTTTCTATAGATGGACACAGGATGGATGGAGTTATGGACCGTCTCTCTGTTCCTCTCTTACGTAGTGAAACCATCTGTGTTTCTATAGATGGACACAGGATTTATGGACTGTCTCTGTTCCTCTCTTACGTAGTGAAACCATCTGTTTCTATAGATGGACACAGGATTTATGGACTGTCTCTGTTCCTCTCTTACGTAGTGAAACCATCTGTTTCTATAGATGGACACAGGATTTATGGACTGTCTCTCTGTTCCTCTCTTACGTAGTGAAACCATCTGTGTTTCTATAGATGGACACAGGATGGATGGATTTATGGACTGTCTCTGTTCCTCTCTTACGTAGTGAAACCATCTGTGTTCCTATAGATGGACACATAGAATGGATGGATTTATGGACTGTCTCTCTGTTCCTCTCTTACGTAGTGAAACCATCTGTGTTCCTATAGATGGACACATAGAATGGATGGATTTATGGACTGTCTCTGTTCCTCTCTTACGTAGTGAAACCATCTGTGTTTCTATAGATGGACACATAGGATGGATGGATTTATGGACTGTCTCTCTGTTCCTCTCTTACGTAGTGAAACCATCTGTGTTTCTATAGATGGACACATAGGATGGATGGATTTATGGACTGTCTCTCTGTTCCTCTCTTACGTAGTGAAACCATCTGTGTTTCTATAGATGGACACAGGATGGATGGATTTATGGACTGTCTCTCTGTTCCTCTCTTACGTAGTGAAACCATCTGTGTTTCTATAGATGGACACAGGATGGATGGATTTATGGACTGTCTCTCTGTTCCTCTCTTACGTAGTGAAACCATCTGTGTTTCTATAGATGGACACAGGATGGATGGAGTTATGGACTGTCTCTCTGTTCCTCTCTTACGTAGTGAAACCATCTGTGTTTCTATAGATGGACACATAGGATGGATGGATTTATGGACTGTCTCTCTGTTCCTCTCTTACGTAGTGAAACCATCTGTGTTTCTATAGATGGACACAGGATGGATGGATTTATGGACTGTCTCTCTGTTCCTCTCTTACGTAGTGAAACCATCTGTGTTTCTATAGATGGACACAGGATGGATGGAGTTATGGACTGTCTCTCTGTTCCTCTCTTACGTAGTGAAACCATCTGTTTTCTATAGATGGACACAGGATGGATGGAGTTATGGACTGTCTCTCTGTTCCTCTCTTACGTAGTGAAACCATCTGTGTTTCTATAGATGGACACATAGGATGGATGGATTTATGGACTGTCTCTCTGTTCCTCTCTTACGTAGTGAAACCATCTGTGTTTCTATAGATGGACACAGGATGGATGGATTTATGGACTGTCTCTGTTCCTCTCTTACGTAGTGAAACCATCTGTGTTTCTATAGATGGACACATAGGATGGATGGATTTATGGACTGTCTCTCTGTTCCTCTCTTACGTAGTGAAACCATCTGTGTTTCTATAGATGGACACAGGATGGATGGATTTATGGACTGTCTCTGTTCCTCTCTTACGTAGTGAAACCATCTGTGTTTCTATAGATGGACACAGGATGGATGGAGTTATGGACTGTCTCTGTTCCTCTCTTACGTAGTGAAACCATCTGTGTTTCTATAGATGGACACAGGATGGATGGATTTATGGACTGTCTCTCTGTTCCTCTCTTACGTAGTGAAACCATCTGTGTTTCTATAGATGGACACAGGATGGATGGATTTATGGACTGTCTCTGTTCCTCTCTTACGTAGTGAAACCATCTGTGTTTCTATAGATGGACACAGGATGGATGGAGTTATGGACTGTCTCTCTGTTCCTCTCTTACGTAGTGAAACCATCTGTGTTTCTATAGATGGACACATAGAATGGATGGATTTATGGACTGTCTCTCTGTTCCTCTCTTACGTAGTGAAACCATCTGTGTTTCTATAGATGGACACATAGGATGGATGGATTTATGGACCGTCTCTCTGTTCCTCTCTTACGTAGTGAAACCATCTGTGTTTCTATAGATGGACACAGGATGGATGGAGTTATGGACTGTCTCTCTGTTCCTCTCTTACGTAGTGAAACCATCTGTGTTTCTATAGATGGACACATAGAATGGATGGATTTATGGACTGTCTCTCTGTTCCTCTCTTACGTAGTGAAACCATCTGTGTTTCTATAGATGGACACAGGATGGATGGAGTTATGGACTGTCTCTGTTCCTCTCTTACGTAGTGAAACCATCTGTTTCTATAGATGGACACAGGATGGATGGAGTTATGGACTGTCTCTGTTCCTCTCTTACGTAGTGAAACCATCTGTTTCTATAGATGGACACAGGATGGATGGAGTTATGGACTGTCTCTGTTCCTCTCTTACGTAGTGAAACCATCTGTGTTTCTATAGATGGACACAGGATGGATGGAGTTATGGACTGTCTCTGTTCCTCTCTTACGTAGTGAAACCATCTGTTTCTATAGATGGACACAGGATGGATGGATTTATGGACTGTCTCTCTGTTCCTCTCTTACGTAGTGAAACCATCTGTGTTTCTATAGATGGACACAGGATGGATGGATTTATGGACTGTCTCTCTGTTCCTCTCTTACGTAGTGAAACCATCTGTGTTTCTATAGATGGACACAGGATGGATGGATTTATGGACTGTCTCTGTTCCTCTCTTACGTAGTGAAACCATCTGTGTTTCTATAGATGGACACAGGATGGATGGATTTATGGACTGTCTCTCTGTTCCTCTCTTACGTAGTGAAACCATCTGTGTTTCTATAGATGGACACAGGATGGATGGATTTATGGACTGTCTCTCTGTTCCTCTCTTACGTAGTGAAACCATCTGTGTTTCTATAGATGGACACAGGATGGATGGATTTATGGACCATCTCTCTGTTCCTCTCTTACGTAGTGAAACCATCTGTTTCTATAGATGGACACAGGATGGATGGAGTTATGGACTGTCTCTGTTCCTCTCTTACGTAGTGAAACCATCTGTGTTTCTATAGATGGACACAGGATGGATGGATTTATGGACTGTCTCTGTTCCTCTCTTACGTAGTGAAACCATCTGTTTCTATAGATGGACACATAGAATGGATGGATTTATGGACTGTCTCTCTGTTCCTCTCTTACGTAGTGAAACCATCTGTGTTCCTATAGATGGACACATAGGATGGATGGATTTATGGACTGTCTCTCTGTTCCTCTCTTACGTAGTGAAACCATCTATGTTTCTATAGATGGACACAGGATGGATGGATTTATGGACTGTCTCTGTTCCTCTCTTACGTAGTGAAACCATCTGTGTTTCTATAGATGGACACAGGATGGATGGATTTATGGACTGTCTCTCTGTTCCTCTCTTACGTAGTGAAACCATCTGTGTTTCTATAGATGGACACAGGATGGATGGATTTATGGACTGTCTCTCTGTTCCTCTCTTACGTAGTGAAACCATCTGTTTCTATAGATGGACACAGGATGGATGGAGTTATGGACTGTCTCTGTTCCTCTCTTACGTAGTGAAACCATCTGTTTCTATAGATGGACACAGGATGGATGGATTTATGGACTGTCTCTCTGTTCCTCTCTTACGTAGTGAAACCATCTGTGTTTCTATAGATGGACACAGGATGGATGGATTTATGGACTGTCTCTGTTCCTCTCTTACGTAGTGAAACCATCTGTTTCTATAGATGGACACAGGATGGATGGAGTTATGGACCATCTCTCTGTTCCTCTCTTACGTAGTGAAACCATCTGTGTTTCTATAGATGGACACAGGATGGATGGAGTTATGGACTGTCTCTGTTCCTCTCTTACGTAGTGAAACCATCTGTGTTTCTATAGATGGACACATAGGATGGCTGGATTTATGGACTGTCTCTGTTCCTCTCTTACGTAGTGAAACCATCTGTGTTTCTATAGATGGACACAGGATGGATGGAGTTATGGACCATCTCTCTGTTCCTCTCTTACGTAGTGAAACCATCTGTGTTTCTACAGATGGACACAGGATGGATGGAGTTATGGACCATCTCTCTGTTCCTCTCTTACGTAGTGAAACCATCTGTGTTTCTATAGATGGACACAGGATGGATGGATTTATGGACTGTCTCTCTGTTCCTCTCTTACGTAGTGAAACCATCTGTGTTTCTATAGATGGACACAGGATGGATGGACTGTCTCTGTTCCTCTCTTACGTAGTGAAACCATCTGTGTTTCTATAGATGGACACATAGGATGGATGGATTTATGGACTGTCTCTGTTCCTCTCTTACGTAGTGAAACCATCTGTGTTTCTATAGATGGACACAGGATGGATGGATTTATGGACTGTCTCTCTGTTCCTCTCTTACGTAGTGAAACCATCTGTGTTTCTATAGATGGACACAGGATGGATGGAGTTATGGACCATCTCTCTGTTCCTCTCTTTACGTAGTGAAACCATCTGTGTTTCTACAGATGGACACAGGATGGATGGAGTTATGGACCATCTCTCTGTTCCTCTCTTACGTAGTGAAACCATCTGTGTTTCTATAGATGGACACAGGATGGATGGATTTATGGACTGTCTCTCTGTTCCTCTCTTACGTAGTGAAACCATCTGTGTTTCTATAGATGGACACAGGATGGATGGATTTATGGACTGTCTCTGTTCCTCTCTTACGTAGTGAAACCATCTGTGTTTCTATAGATGGACACAGGATGGATGGAGTTATGGACCATCTCTCTGTTCCTCTCTTACCAAACCATCTGTGTTTCTATAGATGGACACAGGATGGATGGAGTTATGGACCATCTCTCTGTTCCTCTCTTACGTAGTGAAACCATCTGTGTTTCTATAGATGGACACAGGATGGATGGATTTATGGACTGTCTCTCTGTTCCTCTCTTACGTAGTGAAACCATCTGTGTTTCTATAGATGGACACATAGGATGGATGGATTTATGGACTGTCTCTGTTCCTCTCTTACGTAGTGAAACCATCTGTGTTTCTATAGATGGACACAGGATGGATGGAGTTATGGACCATCTCTCTGTTCCTCTCTTACGTAGTGAAACCATCTGTTTCTATAGATGGACACAGGATGGATGGATTTATGGACTGTCTCTGTTCCTCTCTTACGTAGTGAAACCATCTGTGTTTCTATAGATGGACACAGGATGGATGGAGTTATGGACCATCTCTCTGTTCCTCTCTTACGTAGTGAAACCATCTGTGTTTCTATAGATGGACACAGGATGGATGGAGTTATGGACTGTCTCTCTGTTCCTCTCTTACGTAGTGAAACCATCTGTGTTTCTATAGATGGACACAGGATGGATGGATTTATGGACTGTCTCTGTTCCTCTCTTACGTAGTGAAACCATCTGTGTTTCTATAGATGGACACAGGATGGATGGAGTTATGGACCATCTCTCTGTTCCTCTCTTACGTAGTGAAACCATCTGTGTTTCTATAGATGGACACAGGATGGATGGAGTTATGGACCATCTCTCTGTTCCTCTCTTACGTAGTGAAACCATCTGTGTTTCTATAGATGGACACAGGATGGATGGATTTATGGACTGTCTCTCTGTTCCTCTCTTACGTAGTGAAACCATCTGTGTTTCTATAGATGGACACAGGATGGATGGATTTATGGACTGTCTCTCTGTTCCTCTCTTACGTAGTGAAACCATCTGTGATTCTATAGATGGACACAGGATGGATGGATTTATGGACTGTCTCTCTGTTCCTCTCTTACGTAGTGAAACCATCTGTGTTCCTATAGATGGACACAGGATGGATGGATTTATGGACTGTCTCTCTGTTCCTCTCTTACGTAGTGAAACCATCTGTGTTTCTATAGATGGACACAGGATGGATGGATTTATGGACTGTCTCTCTGTTCCTCTCTTACGTAGTGAAACCATCTGTGTTTCTATAGATGGACACAGGATGGATGGATTTATGGACTGTCTCTCTGTTCCTCTCTTACGTAGTGAAACCATCTGTGTTTCTATAGATGGACACAGGATGGATGGATTTATGGACTGTCTCTGTTCCTCTCTTACGTAGTGAAACCATCTGTGTTTCTATAGATGGACACAGGATGGATGGATTTATGGACTGTCTCTGTTCCTCTCTTACGTAGTGAAACCATCTGTGTTTCTATAGATGGACACAGGATGGATGGATTTATGGACTGTCTCTCTGTTCCTCTCTTACGTAGTGAAACCATCTGTGTTTCTATAGATGGACACATAGGATGGATGGATTTATGGACTGTCTCTCTGTTCCTCTCTTACGTAGTGAAACCATCTGTGTTTCTATAGATGGACACAGGATGGATGGATTTATGGACTGTCTCTCTGTTCCTCTCTTACGTAGTGAAACCATCTGTGTTTCTATAGATGGACACATAGGATGGATGGATTTATGGACTGTCTCTCTGTTCCTCTCTTACGTAGTGAAACCATCTGTGTTTCTATAGATGGACACAGGATGGATGGATTTATGGACTGTCTCTCTGTTCCTCTCTTACGTAGTGAAACCATCTGTGTTTCTATAGATGGACACATAGAATGGATGGATTTATGGACTGTCTCTGTTCCTCTCTTACGTAGTGAAACCATCTGTGTTTCTATAGATGGACACAGGATGGATGGATTTATGGACTGTCTCTCTGTTCCTCTCTTACGTAGTGAAACCATCTGTGTTTCTATAGATGGACACAGGATGGATGGATTTATGGACTGTCTCTCTGTTCCTCTCTTACGTAGTGAAACCATCTGTGTTTCTATAGATGGACACAGGATGGATGGATTTATGGACTGTCTCTCTGTTCCTCTCTTACGTAGTGAAACCATCTGTGTTTCTATAGATGGACACAGGATGGATGGATTTATGGACTGTCTCTCTGTTCCTCTCTTACGTAGTGAAACCATCTGTGTTTCTATAGATGGACACAGGATGGATGGATTTATGGACTGTCTCTCTGTTCCTCTCTTACGTAGTGAAACCATCTGTGTTTCTATAGATGGACACAGGATGGATGGATTTATGGACTGTCTCTGTTCCTCTCTTACGTAGTGAAACCATCTGTTTCTATAGATGGACACATAGGATGGATGGATTTATGGACTGTCTCTGTTCCTCTCTTACGTAGTGAAACCATCTGTGTTTCTATAGATGGACACAGGATGGATGGATTTATGGACTGTCTCTGTTCCTCTCTTACGTAGTGAAACCATCTGTGTTTCTATAGATGGACACATAGGATGGATGGATTTATGGACTGTCTCTGTTCCTCTCTTACGTAGTGAAACCATCTGTGTTTCTATAGATGGACACAGGATGGATGGATTTATGGACTGTCTCTGTTCCTCTCTTACGTAGTGAAACCATCTGTGTTTCTATAGATGGACACAGGATGGATGGATTTATGGACTGTCTCTCTGTTCCTCTCTTACGTAGTGAAACCATCTGTGTTTCTATAGATGGACACAGGATGGATGGATTTATGGACTGTCTCTCTGTTCCTCTCTTACGTAGTGAAACCATCTGTGTTTCTATAGATGGACACATAGGATGGATGGATTTATGGACTGTCTCTGTTCCTCTCTTACGTAGTGAAACCATCTGTGTTTCTATAGATGGACACAGGATGGATGGATTTATGGACTGTCTCTCTGTTCCTCTCTTACGTAGTGAAACCATCTGTTTCTATAGATGGACACATAGGATGGATGGAGTTATGGACTGTCTCTGTTCCTCTCTTACGTAGTGAAACCATCTGTGTTTCTATAGATGGACACATAGGATGGATGGATTTATGGACCATCTCTCTGTTCCTCTCTTACGTAGTGAAACCATCTGTGTTTCTATAGATGGACACAGGATGGATGGATTTATGGACCGTCTCTCTGTTCCTCTCTTACGTAGTGAAACCATCTGTGTTTCTATAGATGGACACAGGATGGATGGATTTATGGACTGTCTCTCTGTTCCTCTCTTACGTAGTGAAACCATCTGTGTTTCTATAGATGGACACAGGATGGATGGATTTATGGACTGTCTCTCTGTTCCTCTCTTACGTAGTGAAACCATCTGTGTTTCTATAGATGGACACAGGATGGATGGATTTATGGACTGTCTCTCTGTTCCTCTCTTACGTAGTGAAACCATCTGTGTTTCTATAGATGGACACAGGATGGATGGATTTATGGACTGTCTCTCTGTTCCTCTCTTACGTAGTGAAACCATCTGTGTTTCTATAGATGGACACAGGATGGATGGATTTATGGACTGTCTCTCTGTTCCTCTCTTACGTAGTGAAACCATCTGTGTTTCTATAGATGGACACAGGATGGATGGATTTATGGACCATCTCTCTGTTCCTCTCTTACGTAGTGAAACCATCTGTGTTTCTATAGATGGACACAGGATGGATGGATTTATGGACTGTCTCTCTGTTCCTCTCTTACGTAGTGAAACCATCTGTGTTTCTATAGATGGACACAGGATGGATGGATTTATGGACTGTCTCTCTGTTCCTCTCTTACGTAGTGAAACCATCTGTGTTTCTATAGATGGACACATAGGATGGATGGATTTATGGACTGTCTCTCTGTTCCTCTCTTACGTAGTGAAACCATCTGTGTTTCTATAGATGGACACAGGATGGATGGATTTATGGACTGTCTCTGTTCCTCTCTTACGTAGTGAAACCATCTGTGTTTCTATAGATGGACACATAGGATGGATGGATTTATGGACTGTCTCTCTGTTCCTCTCTTACGTAGTGAAACCATCTGTGTTTCTATAGATGGACACAGGATGGATGGATTTATGGACTGTCTCTCTGTTCCTCTCTTACGTAGTGAAACCATCTGTGTTTCTATAGATGGACACATAGGATGGATGGATTTATGGACTGTCTCTCTGTTCCTCTCTTACGTAGTGAAACCATCTGTGTTTCTATAGATGGACACAGGATGGATGGAGTTATGGACCATCTCTCTGTTCCTCTCTTACGTAGTGAAACCATCTGTGTTTCTATAGATGGACACAGGATGGATGGATTTATGGACTGTCTCTGTTCCTCTCTTACGTAGTGAAACCATCTGTGTTTCTATAGATGGACACAGGATGGATGGATTTATGGACTGTCTCTCTGTTCCTCTCTTACGTAGTGAAACCATCTGTGTTTCTATAGATGGACACAGGATGGATGGATTTATGGACTGTCTCTCTGTTCCTCTCTTACGTAGTGAAACCATCTGTGTTTCTATAGATGGACACATAGGATGGATGGATTTATGGACCATCTCTCTGTTCCTCTCTTACGTAGTGAAACCATCTGTGTTTCTATAGATGGACACAGGATGGATGGAGTTATGGACCGTCTCTCTGTTCCTCTCTTACGTAGTGAAACCATCTGTGTTTCTATAGATGGACACAGGATGGATGGATTTATGGACTGTCTCTCTGTTCCTCTCTTACGTAGTGAAACCATCTGTGTTTCTATAGATGGACACAGGATGGATGGATTTATGGACTGTCTCTGTTCCTCTCTACGTAGTGAAACCATCTGTGTTTCTATAGATGGACACAGGATGGATGGAGTTATGGACCGTCTCTCTGTTCCTCTCTTACGTAGTGAAACCATCTGTGTTTCTATAGATGGACACAGGATGGATGGATTTATGGACTGTCTCTCTGTTCCTCTCTTACGTAGTGAAACCATCTGTGTTTCTATAGATGGACACAGGATGGATGGATTTATGGACTGTCTCTCTGTTCCTCTCTTACGTAGTGAAACCATCTGTGTTTCTATAGATGGACACAGGATGGATGGATTTATGGACTGTCTCTCTGTTCCTCTCTTACGTAGTGAAACCATCTGTGTTTCTATAGATGGACACAGGATGGATGGATTTATGGACCGTCTCTCTGTTCCTCTCTTACGTAGTGAAACCATCTGTGTTTCTATAGATGGACACAGGATGGATGGATTTATGGACTGTCTCTCTGTTCCTCTCTTACGTAGTGAAACCATCTGTGTTTCTATAGATGGACACAGGATGGATGGAGTTATGGACCATCTCTCTGTTCCTCTCTTACGTAGTGAAACCATCTGTGTTTCTATAGATGGACACAGGATGGATGGAGTTATGGACTGTCTCTCTGTTCCTCTCTACGTAGTGAAACCATCTGTGTTTCTATAGATGGACACAGGATGGATGGATTTATGGACTGTCTCTGTTCCTCTCTTACGTAGTGAAACCATCTGTGTTTCTATAGATGGACACATAGGATGGATGGAGGATGGACTTATGCAGTGATAAGGATGGAGTTCTATGGACTCTCTGTTCCTCTCTTATGGATAAGGAAACCATGTACTGTGATATATGATAGATGGACACAGGATGGATGGATTTATGGACATTCTATCTGTTCCTGAGATGAGGTAGTGAAACCATCTGTGTTTCTATAGATGGACACATAGATGGATGGATTTATGGACTGTCTCTCTGTTCCTCTCTATGAGTGAAACCATCTGTGTTTCTATAGATGGACACATTTAAAGGATGGATGGATTTATGGACTCAATCTCTTGTTCCTCTCTTACGTAGTGAAACCATCTGTGTTTCAGCATAGATGGACTGGCCTGGAGATATGGACTGTCTCTCTGTCCTCTCTCCCAGCTTATGGATTTAACCTGTACTGTGTTTCTGATAGATGGACACAGGATGGATGGATTTATGGACTGTCTCTCTGTTCTCTTACCTGAAACCATCTGTGTTTCTATAGATGGACACAGGATGGATGGATTTATGGACTGTCTCTCTGTTCCTCTGAGAGCTTATAGTGAAACCATCTGTGTTTCTATAGATGGACAGGAGGATGGATGGAGTTATGGACCATGTAGTCTCTGTTCCTCTCTTACGTAGTGAAACCATCTGTGTTTCTATAGATGGACACAGGATGGATGGATTTATGG
Source organism: Oncorhynchus keta (assembly GCF_023373465.1). Taxonomy (NCBI): domain Eukaryota; kingdom Metazoa; phylum Chordata; class Actinopteri; order Salmoniformes; family Salmonidae; genus Oncorhynchus; species Oncorhynchus keta. Next base: position 457,000 of record NW_026290769.1, on the reverse strand, counting down.
ATAGTTTCTGTTCCTCTCTTATGTAGAAACCATCTGTGTTTCTATAGATGGACACAGGATGGATGGATTTATGGACTGTCTCTCTGTTCATCTCTTAGTAGTGAAACCATATGTGTTTCTATAGATGGACACAGGATGGATGGATTCCCTATGGATCTGTGTTCCTCCTCTGTTACGTAGTGAAACCATCTTTGTTTCTATAGATGGACACAGGATGGATGGATTTAAGGACCATCTCTGTTCCTCTCTTAAGTGAAACCATCTGTGTTTCTATAGATGGACACAGGATGGATGGATTTATGGACTGTCTCTGTTCCTCTCTTATGAAACCATCTGTGTTCTATAGATGGACACAGGATGGATGGAGTTATGGACTGTCTCTCTGTTCCTTCTTACGTAGTGAAACCATCTGTGTTTCTATAGATGGACACAGGATGGATGGATTTATGGACTGTCTCTCTGTTCCTCTCTTACGTAGTGAAACCATCTGTGTTTCTATAGATGGACACAGGATGGATGGAGTTATGGACACAGGATGGATGGAGTTACGTCTCTCTGTTCCTCTCCTATATAGGTAGAGACCATGTGAACATACTGAACATTCTAAAGACTGTTGAGGACAAAGTCATGGGTTTTATGCATATGACTCAGACCTCATTTCAAATGTGAATTTGAGTATGTGTTATTTAAATATTTTTTTTCTGTGTATTTTGGTATTTCCAAATACACAACCTAAAACAAATACTTTTATTTGAACGTTTATTTGTAAAAACCAAGTAGTTGACCAAATTGTATTTGAAAGTGTTTTCAAATACTATTTAAATACCTGGGAGTGTATTTGAGTCAGCATATTTGAGTACTTCAAACACAATCCCATATTAAACTACTTATCTGAATACTTGTTTTGAAATGTATTGAAAAGTAATTGAAATACCTGAAATAGTGTTATAACCCAGGTCTGATGACTCGGCCTACACATTTTATATAGAGGAGTGACGTTGTACAATCATCACATTTCTCAAAAGGAACAGTTCAAGTGTTACAGCCCCCGACCCCGAAAATAAACAAATATCCACCCACAAGTTCTTGACAATATAACAATTTAATAGAAAAACCAAACATTTCACTTTCTCTTGTTTAACATTTCATATCCATTCCTATATTTGTGTATCTGTGTGCGCTATATAAACTGCAGCTCACGTCTATATAAACTGCAGCTCACGTCTATATAAACTGCAGCTCACGTCTATATAAACTGCAGCTCACGTCTATATAAACTGCAGCTCACGTCTATATAAACTGCAGCTCACGTCTATATAAACTGCAGCTCACGTCTATATAAACTGCAGCTCACGTCTATATAAACTGCAGCTCACGTCTATATAAACTGCAGCTCACGTCTATATAAACTGCAGCTCACGTCACTGTAAAAACCTGGACAGGGAACAACCAAAGTGGTTTAAAACAATAACAAGACAACACAGTCATCAAACTGCCATTTTCATCATGTGACTATTGACACATGATGGGTTTACATACAATTGACATGTTTCGGCAAGTCTGTGAATTACTCTCACAGACATGTATACATTATCAGACTTCAAATGAAAGGCCTACACAATAACAATTTTTGTATTTCCGAACCTTAAAATTCACAGCCCTCTGTTGCCCAATCAGAATTCTTTGTTTCCCTGTATAAGAGTGTTATAGTGACTTACTAAACATCACAATCGATTTCAGAAAACAAATGTTTGATTCAGATCATATTTATGAATGTCAAACTATCTTGATAAAGATGAACTTTGATTGAAACTACTGCAAAAAAGAAAAGTGTATTAATTGCCAACCTCATGTGTTTGGAACATGATTAGAGTGACTTGAATTTCAGGCCAAACATCATGGCATGATTCTGTGTCATGTTGAATGAGGAATCTTGTCAATTCTAAACAGGACCTTTCTGTCCTGAACAAGATGCCCTGATCAATGCACATCAAAAACAACCTATCACGAAGTAGCAATGGCGATGGCTACAAAACAGGAAGAGCCAATCAAAAGGCCAGAAAATAAAAACATCAGTCAATAAAATCATTACTATTTCCTGTGTATTTCCATATTCAAGAACAATAATCAAGATAAAAACATGTAGGACAACAATAAAGAATGGCTTTAAAAAATAACATCATTCCTGCTTGTAAATTATTGCTTTCCAATGTCTTCTTTTCATTTTCCTTTTCCGAGTGTAAGTAGAAGAGAAAAAAAACACACTTGGGAGGGTGATTGAGGAAGAGTGTGCTGGGTAACCCTGGGCAACAGAGGAAGGAATACAAAAGAGTGAGAAAGGGACCCTGGGATTGCTGTGCATTCAGGTTGAGATCAATAAAGTTATACAAACACCTCCAGTAGACATATAACCGTATATAAACAGTTGACTTATATACTGGGTATATGTAGGAATACATCAGGTTGTAGTTTCATATCCCCCTCTTCCCCTCACTCGTCATAGACATCTCTCTCCCCCTCACTCGTCATAGACATCTCTCTCCCCCTCACTAGTCCTAGACATCTCTCTCCCCCTCACTAGTCCTAGACATCTCTCTCCCCCTCACTAGTCCTAGACATCTCTCTCCCCCTCACTAGTCCTACATCTCTCTCCCTCTCACTAGTCATAGACATCTCTCTCCCCTCACTAGTCCTAGACATCTCTCTCCCCTCACTAGTCATAGACATCTCTCTCCCCTCACCATAGACATCTCTCTCCCCCTCACTAGTCATAGACATCTCTCTCCCCCTCACTAGTCATAGACATCTCTCTCCCCCTCACTAGTCCTAGACATCTCTCTCCCTCTCACTAGTCCTAGACATCTCTCTCCCCTCACTAGTCATAGACATCTCTCTCCCCCTCACTAGTCATAGACATCTCTCTCCCCCTCACTAGTCCTAGACATCTCTCTCCCCCTCACTAGTCCTAGACATCTCTCTCCCCCTCACTAGTCCTAGACATCTCTCTCCCCTCACTAGTCATAGACATCTCTCTCCCTCACTAGTCATAGACATCTCTCTCCCCCTCACTAATCATAGACATCTCTCTCCCCCTCACTAGTCATAGACATCTCTCTCCCCTCACTAATCATAGACATCTCTCTCCCTCACTAGTCCTAGACATCTCTCTCCCCTCACTAGTCCTAGACATCTCTCTCCCCTCACTAGTCATAGACATCTCTCTCACTAGTCATAGACATCTCTCTCCCCCTCACTAGTCCTAGATATCTCTCTCCCCTCACTAGTCCTAGACATCTCCTCCCCCTCACTAGTCCTAGACATCTCTCTCCCCTCACCATAGACATCTCACTAGTCCTAGACATCTCTCTCCCCCTCACTAGTCCTAGACATCACTAGTCCTAGACATCTCTCTCCCCTCACTAGTCCTAGACATCTCTCTCCCCCTCACTAGTCCTAGACATCTCTCTCCCCTCACTAGTCCTAGACATCTCTCTCCCCTCACTAGTCCTAGACATCTCTCTCCCCCTCACTAGTCCTAGACATCTCTCTCCCCCTCACTAGTCCTAGACATCTCTCTCCCTCTCACTAGTCATAGACATCTCTCTCCCCCTCACTAGTCATAGACATCTCTCTCCCCTCACTAGTCATAGACATCTCTCTCCCCTCACTAGTCATAGACATCTCTCTCCCCTCACTAGTCATAGACATCTCTCTCCCCTCACTAGTCCTAGACATCTCTCTCCCCTCACTAGTCCTAGACATCTCTCTCCCCACTAGTCCTAGACATCTCTCTCCCCCTCACTAGTCCTAGACATCTCTCCCCTCACTAGTCCTCATCTCCCCCCTCACTAGTCCTAGACATCTCTCTCCCCATCACTCCTAGACATCTCCTCCCCTCACTAGTCCTAGACATCTCTCTCCCCCTCACTAGTCCTAGACATCTCTCTCCCCCTCACTAGTCCTAGACATCTCTCTCCCCCTCACTAGTCCTAGACATCTCTCTCCCCCTCACTAGTCCTAGACATCTCTCTCCCCCTCACTAGTCCTAGACATCTCTCTCCCCCTCACTAGTCCTAGACATCTCTCTCCCCCTCACTAGTCCTAGACATCTCTCTCCCCCTCACTAGTCCTAGACATCTCTCTCCCCTCACTAGTCCTAGACATCTCTCTCCCTCTCACTAGTCATAGACATCTCTCTCCCCTCACTAGTCCTAGACATCTCTCTCCCTCTCACTAGTCATAGACATCTCTCTCCCCCTCACTAGTCCTAGACATCTCTCTCCCCCTCACTAGTCCTAGACATCTCTCTCCCTCTCACTAGTCATAGACATCTCTCTCCCCCTCACTAGTCCTAGACATCTCTCTCCCCCTCACTAGTCATAGACATCTCTCTCCCTCTCACTAGTCATAGACATCTCTCTCCCCCTCACTAGTCCTAGAGATCTCTCCCTCTTTTCCACCTGAAACCACCATAACCACATTGATAGGTGACATCGTCAATGTACACTGTGTACAAATATAAAAGTGTTTGTACAGTATTCGTATAAATCTGTCTGCGTGAGGACAGTGTCCTTTTGAACATGCTACGGGTTGCTAAGCTAAAACAGCGAGGGGAGCAGATAGAGGATATTCACAGGCTTCAGATCAGAATATTCCCATATATATATATATATATATATTCCCACATATTCCCCCAAAGCTGTAGATCACCTGGATTGCCTGAGACTTCAAGTGAATGATTGGACTGATCTATCCATATGATGTACAGACCAGTGGAGCAGCATAGATCTAAACACACAGCTGACTCGGTTAGTGAAAGGCCATGTTTGTGTGTTACTGGTGAAGCAGTGCCTGCCTCAGGGCCTTGTGCATGCTCAGGTGTGTTACATCTCTACAACAAATCCACTGGCTGTGGAGCTTGGGCAGTGCTCGCTACAGATGTTATTTTTACATTTGCCCAACTATCGCTGAACCCTGAATCTCTTCTCTCTCTCTCCCCCTTTCACGTGTTTATTGAACCTGCATTTGCATACCTATACTTGATTTCACTCTCTTTTCCCTGATTAACTCGCTTTCTCCACCCTGGCAGTACAATCATCTGAGCGATAATTAGACATGTTCTCTTTGGATCACGAAAGGCGAAGAAAGAGAGCAAAAGTGCACCAAATGAGAGAGAAGGAGACATTTGAGAGACAGAGGAGGTAAGTGGAAGAGTGTATGTGGGGTCACTCGTTGAAAGAGGGGTAGATGGGAATCTCAAAGTCATCGTTGTTGAAGTTGGCCGGCTGGTCCAGCATGGCGAGAACATCCTAGAGAGAGAGAAAGATTTAGCTTGAAAGCAACATGACAACACATAACAAAAGGTACAGATAGAGACATTGGGAAGAGAAAGGCAGATTGATATAGGTAGAGGGAGAGAGACTTACAGGAAAGATGTCAGGCTGGTTGTTCTGTGTGTGGGGGTGCTGCTCTGCCCTGTTCTGAGCTTGCTGCTGGCCCTGCCACTGGGGCCACACTGCCTCCGCTGCCCTGGAGGGGAACTGCGGCCCCGACCCCAAGCCATCTATCAGAGACAATGGGCGATTCAGTATCTAACTACACCAGCATACACAAACACATAAAAACACTGTACTGTAGTTGACACACACACACACACTCTCTCTCTCTCTCTCTCTCTCTCTCAGGGTCACGTACCGTATCCGTTGGTATTGAGGCTGGCGCGGGGGTTGATATTTGGGTAGTTAGCCCCCATGGTGGGGGTCGGAGCGGCAGTGGTGGGCATCGCCCCAAATGAGGAGGAAGAGCCCCCAACAAAACTCCCCATGGCAAACTGGGGAGACAGGGTCTTCCCTGCCTGGGGCACCACCTGCTGGGCGGGTGGTGAACAACACCATGTTATTATTCACACTTTATAAACGTACAAGGTTTCTGTTATACATTTACTGTTGAAACTGTCTGGGTGTGATACTCAAAACACAGATTACACAGGAATAAAAGATGAGGTCCTTTACAACGCTAAGATACAGAGATGCAAGAACCTCAGAGCACTCATCCCCATCACGCCAGCTACAGAAAGAACCTCAGAGCACTCATCCCCATCAGCCCAGCTACAGAAAGAACCTCAGAGCACTCATCCCCATCAGGCCAGCTACAGAAAGAACCTCAGAGCACTCATCCCCATCAGGCCAGCTACAGAAAGAACCTCTGAGCACTCATCCCCATCACGCCAGCTACAGAAAGAACCTCAGAGCACTCATCCCCATCAGGCCAGCTACAGAAAGGACCTCAGAGCACTCATCCCCATCAGGCCAGCTACAGAAAGGACCTCTGAGCACTCATCCCCATCACGCCAGCTACAGAAAGAACCTCAGAGCACTCATCCCCATCAGGCCAGCTACAGAAAGAACCTCAGAGCACTCATCCCCATCAGGCCAGCTACAGAAAGAACCTCTGAGCACTCATCCCCATCAGGCCAGCTACAGAAAGAACCTCTGAGCACTCATCCCCATCAGGCCAGCTACAGAAAGAACCTCAGAGCACTCATCCCCATCACGCCAGCTACAGAAAGAACCTCAGAGCACTCATCCCCATCACGCCAGCTACAGAAAGAACCTCAAGAGCACTCATCCCCATCAGGCCAGCTACAGAAAGAACCTCAGAGCACTCATCCCCATCACGCCAACTACAGAAAGAACCTCAGAGCACTCATCCCCATCACGCCAGCTACAGAAAGAACCTCTGAGCACTCATCCCCATCAGGCCAGCTACAGAAAGAACCTCAGAGCACTCATCCCCATCACGCCAGCTACAGAAAGAACCTCAGAGCACTCATCCCCATCACGCCAGCTACAGAAAGAACCTCAGAGCACTCATCCCCATCACGCCAACTACAGATGTAGGACTTACATTTCATAACCCTGTTCAAGGAAAACTGTCCTGCAATGCAGCCAATTTTAAACTTATATTGTATTTGAGGTTTAAAAAAAGCTTCTGACATTTGTAATTTCCACAATAAAATTATAATCCACAAAATAATTCATATTTCCTGTTGCAGCAGGATTATTTTCCTGCTGTAGAAAAGTCTTAAATTAAGATTCTACATCTGTAGCACTTTGGGCAACAACAGAGGATCTAAACTTCAGGCTGAGTGGACAGCTTCTACCTGCAGCTGCCAGCTGTCTCACCTGGTTGTTGAAGGGGGGTCTAGCCCCTGCTGCTGGCCCCGGCCAGCTCACCGCTGCCCCTCCCTGTAGGGGGCTGCTGTTGGAGGGGGGTGCCCCGTTCTGACGGGACATCTGAGCCAGCACCTGGCCTGCGGAGTGGGATGGCTGCACCATCTGAGCCAGCACCTGGCCGGCGGAGTGGGATGGCTGCACCATCTGAGCCAGCACCTGGCCTGGGGAATGGGATGGCTGCACCATCTGAGCCAGCACCTGGCCTGCGGAGTGGGATGGCTGCACCATCTGAGCCATCCCCTGGCCTGCGGAGTGGGATGGCTGCACCATCTGAGCCATCCCTACTGACCTGGAATTAGTTCATAACAACAGGAAATGACCATCTCTTATTCAGTATACATGGCCCTTAGATCCGTTTAAAACAGTACAACAGAGGCTAGTGGTCATACCTGCTGTATGTGTCGTTGGAGCGGTTGGCAGTGGTGTAGTTGTTGTCCTGAGGGTAGATGGGCACTCCGGGGGCAGAGGTGGAGGGCAGGAACTTGGCCTGGTCTGGGTTGGGGTACATGGAGGGGTGCATCTCTGCCTTGTCCCTGGTCTTACTGTGGTCAGTTCCAGCTGCGGTCACGGCCTGGACAGGCATCTGACATGGACAGCGGTCAACAAGCGGTCAATACTCACTAAAGGCTTGGAGGTAGGTCCAACAATACAACTTTATTGTCCATGTTACAGCGAACAATAGAACGATCACACATACAGTGAGATCAGCACAGGATCAAGCTGCAGTGCAGCACCACTGGATGGGGGGCTTGTTGTGGGGTTGAGGCCCCAGTTAGGTCTGTGTTTTAGTCAGTGCTAGTCTTACCTGTGGAAGTGTAACCTGTCCTGCCTCGTACAGACCATCTCTCCCTCCTCCCCCCAACTCTGCTTGCTGCTGCTGCAACTGTCTGGAGAGGGGGGGAAAGGGAGAGAGACAAAAGAGAGGGAGAAAAGAGGGGGAGTGGTAGAGAGTGGTAGAGGGAGAAAAGAGGGGGCGGTAGAGGGAGAAAAGAGAGGGAGTGGTAGAGAGTGGTAGAGGGAGAAAATAGGGGGTGGTAGAGAGTGGTAGAGGGAGAAAAGAGGGAGTGGTAGAGAGTGGTAGAGGGAGAAAAGAGGGAGTGGTAGAGAGTGGTATAGAGGGAGAAAAGAGGGAGTGGTAGAGAGTGGTAGAGGGAGAAAAGAGGGAGTGGTAGAGAGTGGTATAGAGGGAGAAAAGAGGGAGTGGTAGAGAGTGGTAGAGAGAGAAAAGAGGGGGTGGTAGAGAGTGGTAGAGGGAGAAAAGAGGGAGTGGTAGAGAGTGGTAGAGGGAGAAAAGAGGGAGTGGTAGAGAGTGGTAGAGGGAGAAAAGAGGGAGTGGTAGAGAGTGGTAGAGGGAGAAAAGAGGGAGTGGTAGAGAGTGGTAGAGAGAGAAAAGAGGGGGTGGTAGAGAGTGGTAGAGGGAGAAAAGAGGGAGTGGTAGAGAGTGGTAGAGGGAGAAAAGAGGGAGTGGTAGAGAGTGGTAGAGGGAGAAAAGAGGGGGTGGTAGAGAGTGGTAGAGGGAGAAAAGAGGGGGTGGTAGAGAGTGGTAGAGGGAGAAAAGAGGGAGTGGTAGAGGGAGAAAAGAGGGAGTGGTAGAGAGAGAAAAGAGGGAGTGGTAGAGGGAGAAAAGAGGGAGTGGTAGAGGGAGTGGTAGAGGGAGAAAAGAGGGAGTGGTAGAGAGTGGTAGAGGGAGAAAAGAGGGAGTGGTAGAGGGAGAAAAGAGGGAGTGGTAGAGAGTGGTAGAGGGAGAAAAGAGGGAGTGGTAGAGGGAGAAAAGAGGGAGTGGTAGAGAGTGGTAGAGGGAGAAAAGAGGGAGTGGTAGAGGGAGAAAAGAGGGAGTGGTAGAGAGTGGTAGAGGGAGAAAAGAGGGAGTGGTAGAGAGTGGTAGAGGGAGAAAAGAGGGAGTGGTAGAGAGTGGTAGAGGGAGAAAAGAGGGAGTGGTAGAGAGTGGTAGAGGGAGAAAAGAGGGAGTGGTAGAGGGAGAAAAGAGGGAGTGGTAGAAAGTGGTAGAGGGAGAAAAGAGGGAGTGGTAGAGAGTGGTAGAGGGAGAAAAGAGGGAGTGGTAGAGAGTGGTAGAAAGAGAGTGGTAGAGGGAGAAAAGAGGGAGTGGTAGAGAGTGGTAGAGGGAGAAAAGAGGGAGTGGTAGAGGGAGAAAAGAGGGAGTGGTAGAGGGAGAAAAGAGGGAGTGGTAGAGAGTGGTAGAGGGAGAAAAGAGGGAGTGGTAGAGAGTGGTAGAGGGAGAAAAGAGGGAGTGTTAGAGAGTGGTAGAGGGAGAAAAGAGGGAGTGGTAGAGAGTGGTAGAGGGAGAAAAGAGGGAGTGGTAGAGGGAGAAAAGAGGGAGTGGTAGAGAGTGGTAGAGGGAGAAAAGAGGGAGTGTTAGAGAGTGGTAGAGGGAGAAAAGAGGGAGTGGTAGAGGGAGAAAAGAGGGAGTGGTAGAGAGTGGTAGAGGGAGAAAAGAGGGAGTGGTAGAGAGTGGTAGAGGGAGAAAAGAGGGAGTGGTAGAGAGTGGTAGAGGGAGAAAAGAGGGAGTGGTAGAGAGTGGTAGAGAGAGAAAAGAGGGGTGGTAGAGAGTGGTAGAGGGAGAAAAGAGGGAGTGGTAGAGAGTGGTAGAGGGAGAAAAGAGGGAGTGGTAGAGAGTGGTAGAGGGAGAAAAGAGGGGGTGGTAGAGAGTGGTAGAGGGAGAAAAGAGGGGTGGTAGAGAGTGGTAGAGGGAGAAAAGAGGGAGTGGTAGAGGGAGAAAAGAGGGAGTGGTAGAGAGAGAAAAGAGGGAGTGGTAGAGGGAGAAAAGAGGGAGTGGTAGAGGGAGTGGTAGAGGGAGAAAAGAGGGAGTGGTAGAGAGTGGTAGAGGGAGAAAAGGGAGTGGTAGAGGGAGAAAAGAGGGAGTGGTAGAGAGTGGTAGAGGGAGAAAAGAGGGAGTGGTAGAGGGAGAAAAGAGGGAGTGGTAGAGAGTGGTAGAGGGAGAAAAGAGGGAGTGGTAGAGGGAGAAAAGAGGGAGTGGTAGAGAGTGGTAGAGGGAGAAAAGAGGGAGTGGTAGAGAGTGGTAGAGGGAGAAAAGAGGGAGTGGTAGAGGTGGTAGAGGGAGAAAAGAGGGAGTGGTAGAGAGTGGTAGAGGGAGAAAAGAGGGAGTGGTAGAGGGAGAAAAGAGGGAGTGGTAGAAAGTGGTAGAGGGAGAAAAGAGGGAGTGGTAGAGAGTGGTAGAGGGAGAAAAGAGGGTAGTGGTAGAGAGTGGTAGAGGGAGAAAAGAGGGAGTGGTAGAGAGTGGTAGAGGGAGAAAAGAGGGAGTGGTAGAGGGGTAGAGGGAGAAAAGAGGGAGTGGTAGAGGGAGAAAAGAGGGAGAGAGTGTAGAGGGAGAAAAGAGGGAGTGGTAGAGGGAGAAAAGAGGGAGAGGGAGAAAAGAGAGAGAGTGGTAGAGAGGGAGTGAGAGGGAGTGGAGAGGGAGAAAAGAGGGAGTGGTAGAGAGTGGTAGAGGGAGAAAAGAGGGAGTGGTAGAGAGTGGTAGAGGGAGAAAAGAGGGAGTGGTAGAGAGTGGTAGAGGGAGAAAAGAGGGAGTGGTAGAGGGAAAAGAGGGAGTGGTAAGAGTGGTAGAGGGAGAAAAGAGGGGTGAGGGAGAAAAGAGGGAGTGGTAGAGAGTGGTAGAGGGAGAAAAGAGGGAGTGGGGAGAAAAGAGGGAGTGGTAGGAGTGGTAGAGGGAGAAAAGAGGGAGTGTAGAGAGTGGTAGAGGGAGAAAGAGGGAGTGGTAGAGAGTGGTAGAGGGAGAAAAGAGGGAGTGGTAGAGGGAGAAAAGAGGGAGTGGTAGAGAGTGGTAGAGGGAAAAGAGGGAGGGTAGAGAGTGGTAGAGGGAGAAAAGAGGGAGTGGTAGAGAGTGGTAGAGGGAGAAAAGAGGGAGTGGTAGAGAGTGGTAGAGGGAGAAAAGAGGGAGTGGTAGAGAGTGGTAGAGGGAGAAAAGAGGGAGTGGTAGAGAGTGGTAGAGGGAGAAAAGAGGGAGTGGTAGAGAGAGAAAAAATTAGAGTTAGCAGTGACAACAGAAAATATAATTTGTGTCAAGGCCCTCCACCGCTGCTTGGGAAACCAAAACACCTGCCGACCAACAGCACCTGCCCCACCACCAGTCACTATGGTAACCAAGAAGAAAAGAGGAGAGGGGGTTCATTACCAACACCGTGGTCATGATGGATATCTTACTGCTGTTGAGGAGGGAGAGGGGGGAAATCACCCAAAAACAGAAAGGCCCGGTCAAGACAAGTAACAATCCACAGCCCTTACCAAGGGGTGAACTCTGAACCAGACCAGAGAGAACAAGAGAACAAAGGGAACAAGAGAGAAATAGAGTTGTAGTCTCCAGTGACGCAGCAGCAGCAGCCCCAGCTGACCCATGCCAGAGGTGGGGGGGGGGGGGGGTTAAGTGGGTCTCACCTGGCAGCCACCTGCCCTGGGCTGTGGGATACAGGGGGGAAGTTAGGACTGCTCTCCCCCAGCGAGGGGGGCAAAGACACCCCTGAGGACGAGAGGGGGGTGAGGGTGTCCTGAGTCGAGGTTCTACTGGCCCACAACAAAAAGAAGGGGTGAGGAGGAAAGGAAGGGAGAGAAAGAAATGGAGAGGAGGTGAACATACTGACAAACACACATCCTGGAGGAGATGACATCACATTTCCTAAGGTGGCTCAACAGATTGTTTAGACAGAGTGGAGATGTTCAGCTGTTGAGGTGGAATAGAGTTGTGGTGTCTATGTGTTGTAGGCGTCTAACACTCAGGTGACTTGCGTTGGTGCAGATAATACGTGTGTGTGTGTACCTACTTGGCGTTGGTGCAGATAATACGTGTGTGCGGGTTGGTACTTCAAGTTTGAGTTGGTGCAGATGTGTGTGTACGTGTGTGTGTACGTGTGTGTGTACCTACTTGGCGTTGGTGCAGGTGTGTGTGTACGTGTGTGTGTACCTACTTGGCGTTGGTGCAGCTGATGTGTGTCTGTGTGTGTATACAGCACCTACTTGACGTTGGCGTTGGTACAGATGATGTACTCTATCTCCTCAGAGAAGGGGTTCTGGAAGGTGAAGGAGCTGGTCCTGATCCAGAGCCAGTCTCTGGTCTTGGACAGGAAGCGGAACATGACGGACAGCACCTGACCCTTCAGCTTGACCACCTGCTGGAAGCTGTCTCTCAGCAGCTCCTGGTCCTCAGGGTGGGCCAGCTCCAAGATGTTCTTACCCAGCAGTTCCTGGGGAACACACACACAACACAGAAAAAGTTAGATCAAGCTTACAGCTGTCACACAGTTTAAACACATACTGTATCCTGATACACAGTTTAAACACATACTGTATCCTGGTACACAGTTTAAACACATACTGTATCCTGATACACAGTTTAAACATATACTGTATCCTGATACACTATGAAATGCGATGCTGGGTGTTTGTCCTACTCTAGCCCCAGGCTGTGAGTGCGGCCTACCTGAGGCTGGTAGCCCACTGTGGCCATGCAGCGGTGGTCTACGAAGGTAAAGAGGCCCTGGCAGTTGTGACGAGAGATGAACTCCACCGGAACGCTGATGCTGTTCATGTCTGTGTCGCTCGGGCAAGAGGTCACCTAGACAACAAGGGGGGAACAAGCGTCTGCAAGATGGTGGTTCCATGAGCCTATCCAAACATTGGACATTAAGTTGTCCCATCTTACCTGAAGTCTACCGATGGCGACTAGACAGTAGCGACTCCCCTGAATATTGTCTGCTTCCTCATCTGTTAGATTCACCCCTGAAATGCGAGCAGGCAAACACACATGACTCAGTATGCAGAGTGGAGTCGCACTTCAACAGCTCAGACACCAGACGTATGTGGCAGGGTCTACAGGAGATCACGGACTACAAAAAGACAACAAGCCTCGTCACGGACACCGACATCTTGCTTCCAGACAAACTAAACACCTTCTTTACCCGCTTTGAAGATAATACAGTGTTACCGTCGCGGCCGACGTGAGTAAAACTCTTGGAAGGCTGCTGGCCCAGATGGCATCCCCAGCCGTGTCCTCAGAGCATGCACAGACAGGCTGGTGTGTTTACGGACATATTCAATCGCTCCCTATCTCAGTCTGATGTCTCCGCTTCAAGATGGCCACCATTGTTCCTGTACCCAAGAAGGCAAAGATAACTGAACTAAATGACTATCTCCCCGTAGCACTCAGTTTTGTCATCATGAGGTGCTTTGAGAGACTAGTCAAGAATCATATCACCTCCACCTTACCTGACACCCTAAACCCACTTCAGTTTGCTTACCTCCCCATGAGGTCCACAGACGACACAATCGCCATCACACTGCACACTGCCCTATCCCATCAGGACAAGAGCAATATCTATGTAAGAATGCTGTTCATTGACTACAGCTCAGCATTCAACACCATAGTACCCTCAAAGCAGACAATTAAGCTTGAGTCCATGGGTCTCAAACCCGCCCTGTGCAACTGGGTCCTGGACATTCTGACGGGCCGCACCCAGGTGGTGAAGGTAGGAATGTAACGATCTTCGTCTTCATCGGATGAGGAGTAGGAAGGATCGGACCAAAACGCAGCGTCGTAAGTGTCTATGATTATTTATTATACCAGAACACGAAAATACAAAATAACAAAGTGAATGTAAGAAATGAAAATTGAAACAGTCCTGAAAGGTCAAAACAGGAAACAACTACCCACAAACACCAGGTGGGAAAAGGCTACCAAAGTATGGTTCTCAATCAGAGATAACGATAGACAGCTGCCTCTGATTGGGAACCATACCAGGCCAAACACAGAAAAGAAAACATAGAAAAACAACATAGAATGCCCACCCCAACCAAATCAATATAGAGGCATAAAAAGGATCTCTAAGGTCAGGACATGACAATACCCCCCCCACACAAAGGTGCGGACTCCGGCCGCAAAACCTAAACCCATAGGGGAGGGTCTGGGTGGGCATCTATCCGCGGTTGCGGCTCTGGTGCGGGACGTGGACCCCACTCCACCTTAGTCTTGGCCCACTTAGGTGGCGCCTCTGGAGCGGCGACCCTCGCCGTCGGCCCCGGACTGGGGACCCTTGCAGCGGGCCCCGAATAGGAGGGCGACTCTGGCGGCGCCGGACTGCACAACGCACCACCGGGGGCAAACTACTTGCCCTCCATGACACCTACAGCACCCGATGTCACAGGAAGGCCAAAAAGATCATCAAGAACAATAACCACCCGAGCCACTGCCTGTTCACCCCGCTATCATCCAGAAGGCGAGGTCAGTACAGGTGCATCAAAGCTGGGACAGAGAGACTGAAAAACAGCTTCTGTCTCAAGGCCATCAGACTGTTAAACAGCAATCACTAACTCAGAGAGGTTGCTGCCTACATTGAGACCCAATCACCGGACAATTTAATAAATGGATCACTAGTCACTTTAAACAAGGCCACTTTAAATAATGTCACTTCAATAATGCTTACATACCCTACATTACTCATCTCCTATGTATATACTGTACTCTATACCATCTATTGCACCTTGCCGCTCGGCCATCGCTCATCCATATACTTATATGTATATATTCTCATTCACCCCTTTAGATTTGTGTGTATTAGGTAGTTGTTGGGGAATTGTCGGAACTACAAGCACAAGCATTTCGCTACACTCGCATTAACATCTGCTAACCATGTGTATGTGACCAATAACATTTGATTTGATATAAGAGCTATGCCATAGGTTAGTTAGTTACCTGTGGGGGGCCAGGACTTGATGTATCCAGTGCAGTGGACCACCACATACTGAGGCTCTCCATCCTTGGGTGGGCCCAGACCATTCCTACAGGGGAGAACACTACCAGTCAAGGCATAGTTCACTGAAACTGAAATATGACATTTACATAAGTATTCAGACCCTTTACTCTGTTGTTAAAGCACCTTTGGTAGCGATTAGAGCCCAGAGTCTTCTTGGGTATGACGCTACAAGCTTGGCACACCTGTATTTGGGGAGTTTCTCCCATTCTTCTCTGAAGATCCTCTCAAACCCCGTCAGGTTGGATGGGGAGCGTCGCTGACCAGCTCCTCTCGTGTTTCTCCATGTTTGATCCGGTCCAAGTCCGGGCTCTGGCTGGGCCACTCAAGGACATTCAGAAACTTGTCCAGAAAGCCACTCCTGCGTTGTCTTGGCTGTGTGCTTAAGAGTCATCGTCCTGTTGGAAGGTGAACCTTCGCCGCAGTCTGAGCTCTCAGGAGCAGGTTTTCATCAAGGATCTCTCTGTACTTTGCGCCGTTCATCTTTGCCTTGATCCTGACTAGTCTCGCAGTCTCTGCCGTTGAAAAACATCCCCACAGTATGCTGCCACTACCATGCTTCACCGTAGGGATGGTGCCGGGTTTCCTCCTGACGTGACGCTTGGCATTCAGGCCAAAGTGTTCAATCTTGGTTTCATCAGAGCAGAGCATCTTGTTTCTCAAGGTTTGAGAGTCATATAAATGCCTTTTGGCAAACTCCAAGCAGGCTGTCATGAGCCTTATACTGAGGAGTGGCTTCAGTCTGGCCACTCTACCATAAATAACTGATTAGTGGAGTGCTGCAGAGTTGGTTGTCCTTCTGGAAGATTCTCCCATCTCCACAGATGAACTCTTGAGCTCTATCAGAGTGCCCATTGGGTTCTTGGGCACCATCCTGGCAAAGGCCCTTCTCCCCCGATTGTTCAGTTTGTCTGGGCAGCCAGCTCTAGGAAGAGTTTTGGTGGTTCCAAACTTCTTCCATTTAAGAATGATGGAGGCCACTGTGCCCTTGTGGAACTTCAATTCTGCAGAAATATTTTGGAAACTTTCCCCAGATTTGTCTCTGGTACCTCTAGACAATCCTGTCTCTGAGCTCTATAGACAATTCCTTCAGCAACGTGGCTTGAATTTTGCTCTGACATGCACTGTCAACTGTGGGACCTTTTATAGACAGGTGTGTGCCTTTCCAAATCATGTCCAATCAACTGAATTTACCACAGGTGGACTCCAATCAAGTTGTAGAAACATCTCAAGGATGATCAATGGAAACAGGATGCACCTGAGCTCAATTTCAAGTCTCATAGCAAAGGGTCTGAATATTTATGTAAATAAGGTATTTCTGTTTTTTATCTTTAATAAATGTGCTAAAATGTATAAAAACCTGTTTTCGATTTGTCATTATGGTATTGTGTGTAGATTGATGAGGAAAAATGTGTATTTAATACATTTTAAAACATAACAAAATGTGGAAAAAGTCAAGGGGTCTGAATACTTTCCGAATGCACTTTTTACAGTAAAATACACAAGAATGATCTCACCTGTTCCTGCTCCGCAGGAAATTCAATCTGTTCATAGACATGGGCTCCACTGGACACGAACCACATCTACAAACACACACATTTCAGAATACACACGCCCAACACAGGTGCATACAGCCATATACACATGCAAGCTCATCACACACACCTCATCCTACATATGAAGGATCGTCTGGCTCCCATACACATCCTGACGGAGGACTGCTGTCCCTCCTTCTTAACTGTTCCTGTCTTCAGGTCTAACATCCTCCCTGAGAAAGAGAGAAGGGTCGTTACCCACAGTCATTAGTGTTGTGTGTGTCTCCTACCTGTATTATAACTCTGCAGTAGAGAGCTGCTCCTGTAGTTCATCTGTACCACCTGTATTATAACTATCTGCAGAACAGAGCTGCTCCTGTAGTTCATCTGTACCACCTGTATTATAACTCTCTGCAGTAGAGAGCTGCTCCTGTAGTTCATCTGTACCACCTGTATTATAACTCTCTGCAGTAGAGAGCTGCTCCTGTAGTTCATCTGTACCACCTGTATTATAACTCTCTGCAGTACAGAGCTGCTCCTGTAGTTCATCTGTACCACCTGTATTATAACTCTCTGCAGTACAGAGCTGCTCCTGTAGTTCATCTGTACCACCTGTATTATAACTCTCTGCAGTAGAGAGCTGCTCCTGTAGTTCATCTGTACCACCTGTATTATAACTCTCTGCAGTAGAGAGCTGCTCCTGTAGTTCATCTGTACCACCTGTATTATAACTCTCTGCATTAGAGCTGCTCCTGTAGTTCATCTGTACCACCTGTATTATAACTCTCTGCATTAGAGAGCTGCTCCTGTAGTTCATCTGTACCACCTGTATTATAACTCTCTGCAGTAGAGAGCTGCTCCTGTAGTTCATCTGTACCACCTGTATTATAACTCTCTGCATTAGAGAGCTGCTCCTGTAGTTCATCTGTACCACCTGTATTATAACTCTCTGCAGTAGAGAGCTGCTCCTGTAGTTCATCTGTACCACCTGTATTATAACTCTCTGCAGTAGAGAGCTGATCCTGTAGTTCATCTGTACCACCTGTATTATAACTCTCTGCAGTAGAGAGCTGCTCCTGTAGTTCATCTGTACCACCTGTATTATAACTCTCTGCAGAACAGAGCTGATCCTGTAGTTCATCTGTACCACCTGTATTATAACTCTCTGCAGTAGAGAGCTGCTCCTGTAGTTCATCTGTACCACCTGTATTATAACTCTCTGCAGTAGAGAGCTGCTCCTGTAGTTCATCTGTACCACCTGTATTATAACTCTCTGCAGTAGAGAGCTGCTCCTGTAGTTCATCTGTACCACCTGTATTATAACTCTCTGCAGTACAGAGCTGCTCCTGTAGTTCATCTGTACCACCTGTATTATAACTCTCTGCAGTAGAGAGCTGCTCCTGTAGTTCATCTGTACCACCTGTATTATAACTCTCTGCAGTACAGAGCTGCTCCTGTAGTTCATCTGTACCACCTGTATTATAACTCTCTGCATTAGAGCTGCTCCTGTAGTTCATCTGTACCACCTGTATTATAACTCTCTGCATTAGAGCTGCTCATGTAGTTCATCTGTACCACCTGTATTATAACTCTCTGCAGTAGAGCTGCTCCTGTAGTTCATCTGTACCACCTGTATTATAACTCTCTGCAGTACAGAGCTGCTCCTGTAGTTCATCTGTACCACCTGTATTATAACTCTCTGCAGTACAGAGCTGCCCCTGTAGTTCATCTGTACCACCTGTATTATAACGCTCTGCAGTAGAGAGCTGCGCCTGTAGTTCATCTGTACCACCTGTATTATAACGCTCTGCAGTACAGAGCTGCTCCTGTAGTTCATCTGTACCACCTGTATTATAACTCTCTGCAGTAGAGAGCTGATCCTGTAGTTCATCTGTACCACCTGTATTATAACTCTCTGCAGTACTTACAGTCATGTGTGCATACATTCTGTAGTTCATCTGTATTACAAGCGCCATTATAACCTCTGCAGTATGCTTCTGTAGTTCATCTGTACCACCTGTATTATAACTCTCTGCAGTAGAGAGCTGCTCCTGTAGTTCATCTGTACCACCTGTATTATAACTCTCTGCAGTAGAGAGCTGCCCCTGTAGTTCATCTGTACCACCTGTATTATAACTCTCTGCAGTAGAGAGCTGATCCTGTAGTTCATCTGTACCACCTGTATTATAACTCTCTGCAGTAGAGAGCTGCTCCTGTAGTTCATCTGTACCACCTGTATTATAACTCTACAGTACAGAGCTGCTCCTGTAGTTCATCTGTACCACCTGTATTATAACTCTCTGCAGTACAGAGCTGCCCCTGTAGTTCATCTGTACCACCTGTATTATAACGCTCTGCAGTAGAGAGCTGCTCCTGTAGTTCATCTGTACCACCTGTATTATAACTCTCTGCAGTAGAGCTGCTCCTGTAGTTCATCTGTACCACCTGTATTATAACTCTCTGCAGTACAGAGCTGCTCCTGTAGTTCATCTGTACCACCTGTATTATAACTCTCTGCAGTAGAGCTGCTCCTGTAGTTCATCTGTACCACCTGTATTATAACTCTCTGCAGTAGAGAGCTGCTCCTGTAGTTCATCTGTACCACCTGTATTATAACTATCTGCAGAACAGAGCTGCTCCTGTAGTTCATCTGTACCACCTGTATTATAACTCTCTGCAGAACAGAGCTGCCCCTGTAGTTCATCTGTACCACCTGTATTATAACTCTCTGCAGAACAGAGCTGCCCCTGTAGTTCATCTGTACCACCTGTATTATAACTCTCTGCAGTACAGAGCTGCCCCTGTAGTTCATCTGTACCACCTGTATTATAACTCTCTGCAGAACAGAGCTGCTCCTGTAGTTCATCTGTACCACCTGTATTATAACTCTCTGCAGTAGAGAGCTGCTCCTGTAGTTAATCTGTACCACCTGTATTATAACTCTCTGCATTAGAGAGCTGCTCCTGTAGTTCATCTGTACCACCTGTATTATAACTCTCTGCAGTACAGAGCTGCTCCTGTAGTTCATCTGTACCACCTGAATTATAACTCTCTGCATTAGAGCTGCTCCTGTAGTTCATCTGTACCACCTGTATTATAACTCTCTGCAGTACAGAGCTGCTCCTGTAGTTCATCTGTACCACCTGTATTATAACTCTCTGCAGTAGAGAGCTGCTCCTGTAGTTCATCTGTACCACCTGTATTATAACTATCTGCAGTACAGAGCTGCTCCTGTAGTTCATCTGTACCACCTGTATTATAACTCTCTGCATTAGAGCTGCTCCTGTAGTTCATCTGTACCACCTGTATTATAACTCTCTGCAGTACAGAGCTGCTCCTGTAGTTCATCTGTACCACCTGTATTATAACTCTCTGCAGTAGAGAGCTGCTCCTGTAGTTCATCTGTACCACCTGTATTATAACTATCTGCAGAACAGAGCTGCTCCTGTAGTTCATCTGTACCACCTGTATTATAACTCTCTGGATTAGAGCTGCTCCTGTAGTTCATCTGTACCACCTGTATTATAACTCTCTGCAGTACAGAGCTGCTCCTGTAGTTCATCTGTACCACCTGTATTATAACTCTCTGCAGTACAGAGCTGCTCCTGTAGTTCATCTGTACCACCTGTATTATAACTCTCTGCAGTACAGAGCTGCTCCTGTAGTTCATCTGTACCACCTGTATTATAACTCTCTGCAGTACAGAGCTGCTCCTGTAGTTCATCTGTACCACCTGTATTATAACTCTCTGCAGAACAGAGCTGCTCCTGTAGTTCATCTGTACCACCTGTATTATAACTCTCTGCAGTAGAGAGCTGCTCCTGTAGTTCATCTGTACCACCTGTATTATAACTCTCTGCAGAACAGAGCTGCTCCTGTAGTTCATCTGTACCACCTGTATTATAACTCTCTGCATTAGAGCTGCTCCTGTAGTTCATCTGTACCACCTGTATTATAACTCTCTGCATTACAGAGCTGCTCCTGTAGTTCATCTGTACCACCTGTATTATAACTCTCTGCTGCTCCTGTAGAACCTGTATTATAACTCTGAGCTGCTCCTGTAGTTCATCTGTACCACCTGTATTATAACTCTGCTAGCTGCTCCTGTAGTTCATCTGAGTAGCTGCTCCTGTAGTTCATCTGTACCACCTGTATTATAACTCTCTGCAGAACAGAGCTGCTCCTGTAGTTCATCTGTACCACCTGTATTATAACTCTCTGCAGTACAGAGCTGCTCCTGTAGTTCATCTGTACCACCTGTATTATAACTCTCTGCAGTAGAGAGCTGCTCCTGTAGTTCATCTGTACCACCTGTATTATAACTCTCTGCAGTACAGAGCTGCTGTAGATCTGTACCACCTGTATTATAACTCTCTGCAGTAGAGCTGCTCCTGTAGTTCATCTGTACCACCTGTATTATAACTCTCTGCAGTAGAGAGCTGCTCCTGTAGTTCATCTGTACCACCTGTATTATAACTCTCTGCAGTAGAGAGCTGCTCCTGTAGTTCATCTGTACCACCTGTATTATAACTCTCTGCAGTAGAGAGCTGCTCCTGTAGTTCATCTGTACCACCTGTATTATAACTCTCTGCAGTAGAGAGCTGCTCCTGTAGTTCATCTGTACCACCTGTATTATAACTCTCTGCAGAACATCTGAGCTGCTCCTGTAGTTCATCTGTACCACCTGTATTATAACTCTCTGCAGTAGAGCTGCTCCTGTAGTTCATCTGTACCACCTGTATTATAACTCTCTGCAGTAGAGAGCTGCTCCTGTAGTTCATCTGTACCACCTGTATTATAACTCTCTGCAGTACAGAGCTGCTCCTGTAGTTCATCTGTACCACCTGTATTATAACTCTCTGCAGTTCATCTGTACCAGAGAGCTGCTCCTGTAGTTCATCTGTACCACCTGTATTATAACTCTCTGCAGTAGAGAGCTGCTCCTGTAGTTCATCTGTACCACCTGTATTATAACTCTCTGCAGAACAGAGCTGCTCCTGTAGTTCATCTGTACCACCTGTATTATAACTCTCTGCATTAGAGCTGCTCCTGTAGTTCATCTGTACCACCTGTATTATAACTCTCTGCATTAGAGAGCTGCTCCTGTAGTTCATCTGTACCACCTGTATTATAACTCTCTGCAGTACAGAGCTGCTCCTGTAGTTCATCTGTACCACCTGAATTATAACTCTCTGCATTAGAGCTGCTCCTGTAGTTCATCTGTACCACCTGTATTATAACTCTCTGCAGTACAGAGCTGCTCCTGTAGTTCATCTGTACCACCTGTATTATAACTCTCTGCAGTAGAGAGCTGCTCCTGTAGTTCATCTGTACCACCTGTATTATAACTCTCTGCAGTAGAGCTGCTCCTGTAGTTCATCTGTACCACCTGTATTATAACTCTCTGCAGTAGAGCTGCTCCTGTACAGAGCTGCTCCTGTAGTTCATCTGTACCACCTGTATTATAACTCTCTGCAGTACAGAGCTGCTCCTGTAGTTCATCTGTACCACCTGTATTATAACTCTCTGCAGTAGAGAGCTGCTCCTGTAGTTCATCTGTACCACCTGTATTATAACTCTCTGCAGTAGAGAGCTGCTCCTGTAGTTCATCTGTACCACCTGTATTATAACTCTCTGCAGTAGAGAGCTGCTCCTGTAGTTCATCTGTACCACCTGTATTATAACTCTGCAGTAGAGAGCTGCTCCTGTAGTTCATCTGTACCACCTGTATTATAACTCTCTGCAGTACAGAGCTGATCCTGTAGTTCATCTGTACCACCTGTATTATAACTCTCTGCAGTGCTCCTGTAGTTCAGAGCTGCTCCTGTAGTTCATCTGTACCACCTGTATTATAACTCTCTGCATTAGAGCTGCTCCTGTAGTTCATCTGTACCACCTGTATTATAACTCTCTGCAGTAGAGCTGCTCCTGTAGTTCATCTGTACCACCTGTATTATAACTCTCTGCAGTACAGAGCTGCTCCTGTAGTTCATCTGTACCACCTGTATTATAACTCTCTGCAGTACAGAGCTGCTCCTGTAGTTCATCTGTACCACCTGTATTATAACTCTCTGCAGTATTAGAGCTGCTCCTGTAGTTCATCTGTACCACCTGTATTATAACTCTCTGCAGTAGAGAGCTGCTCCTGTAGTTCATCTGTACCACCTGTATTATAACTCTCTGCATTAGAGCTGCTCCTGTAGTTCATCTGTACCACCTGTATTATAACTCTCTGAGCTGCTCCTGTAGTTCATCTGTAGAGCTGAGCTCCTGTAGTTCATCTGTACCACCTGTATTATAACTCTCTGCAGTACAGAGCTGCTCCTGTAGTTCATCTGTACCACCTGTATTATAACTCTCTGCAGTACAGAGCTGCTCCTGTAGTTCATCTGTACCACCTGTATTATAACTCTCTGCATTAGAGCTGCTCCTGTAGTTCATCTGTACCACCTGTATTATAACTCTCTGCAGAACAGAGCTGCTCCTGTAGTTCATCTGTACCACCTGTATTATAACTCTCTGCAGTACAGAGCTGCTCCTGTAGTTCATCTGTACCACCTGTATTATAACTCTCTGCAGTACAGAGCTGCTCCTGTAGTTCATCTGTACCACCTGTATTATAACTCTCTGCATTAGAGCTGCTCCTGTAGTTCATCTGTACCACCTGTATTATAACTCTCTGCATTAGAGCTGCTCCTGTAGTTCATCTGTACCACCTGTATTATAACTCTCTGCAGTAGAGCTGCTCCTGTAGTTCATCTGTACCACCTGTATTATAACTCTCTGCAGTAGAGCTGCTCCTGTAGTTCATCTGTACCACCTGTATTATAACTCTCTGCAGTATTAGAGCTGCTCCTGTAGTTCATCTGTACCACCTGTATTATAACTCTCTGCATTAGAGCTGCTCCTGTAGTTCATCTGTACCACCTGTATTATAACTCTCTGCAGTACAGAGCTGCTCCTGTAGTTCATCTGTACCACCTGTATTATAACTCTCTGCAGTACAGAGCTGCTCCTGTAGTTCATCTGTACCACCTGTATTATAACTCTCTGCAGTACAGAGCTGCTCCTGTAGTTCATCTGTACCACCTGTATTATAACTCTCTGCAGTAGAGAGCTGCTCCTGTAGTTCATCTGTACCACCTGTATTATAACTCTCTGCAGTACAGAGCTGCTCCTGTAGTTCATCTGTACCACCTGTATTATAACTCTCTGCAGAACAGAGCTGCTCCATGTAGTTCATCTGTACCACCTGTTCATCTATAACTCTCTGCAGTACAGAGCTGCTCCTGTAGTTCATCTGTACCACCTGTATTATAACTCTCTGCAGTAGAGAGCTGCTCCTGTAGTTCATCTGTACCACCTGTATTATAACTCTCTGCAGTAGAGAGCTGCTCCTGTAGTTCATCTGTACCACCTGTATTATAACTCTCTGCAGTACAGAGCTGCTCCTGTAGTTCATCTGTACCACCTGTATTATAACTCTCTGCAGTAGAGAGCTGCTCCTGTAGTTCATCTGTACCACCTGTATTATAACTCTCTGCAGTAGAGAGCTGCTCCCTGTAGTTCATCTGTACCACCTGTATTATAACTCTCTGCAGTAGAGAGCTGCTCCTGTAGTTCATCTGTACCACCTGTATTATAACTCTCTGCAGTACAGAGCTGCTTCTGTAGTTCATCTGTACCACCTGTATTATAACTCTCTGCAGTAGAGAGCTGCTCCTGTAGTTCATCTGTACCACCTGTATTATAACTCTCTGCAGTAGAGAGCTGCTCCCTGTAGTTCATCTGTACCACCTGTATTATAACTCTCTGCAGTAGAGAGCTGCTCCTGTAGTTCATCTGTACCACCTGTATTATAACTCTCTGCAGTACAGAGCTGCTCCTGTAGTTCATCTGTACCACCTGTATTATAACTCTCTGCAGTAGAGAGCTGCTCCTGTAGTTCATCTGTACCACCTGTATTATAACTCTCTGCTCTGCAGTTCTGTAGAGCTGCTCCTGTAGTTCATCTGTACCACCTGTATTATAACTCTCTGCAGAACAGAGCTGCTGCCCTGTAGTTCATCTGTACCACCTGTATTATAACTCTCTGCAGTACAGAGCTGATCCTGTAGTTCATCTGTACCACCTGTATTATAACTCTCTGCAGTACAGAGCTGCTCCTGTAGTTCATCTGTACCACCTGTATTATAACTCTCTGCAGTAGAGAGCTGCTCCTGTAGTTCATCTGTACCACCTGTATTATAACTCTCTGCATTAGAGCTGCTCCTGTAGTTCATCTGTACCACCTGTATTATAACTCTCTGCAGTAGAGAGCTGCTCCTGTAGTTCATCTGTACCACCTGTATTATAACTCTCTGCAGTTAGAGCTGCTCCTGTAGTTCATCTGTACCACCTGTATTATAACTCTCTGTAGTTAGAGCTGCTCCTGTAGTTCATCTGTACCACCTGTATTATAACTCTCTGCAGTTAGAGCTGCTCCTGTAGTTCATCTGTACCACCTGTATTATAACTCTCTGCAGTAGAGCTGCTCCTGTAGTTCATCTGTACCACCTGTATTATAACTCTCTGCAGTACAGAGCTGCTCCTGTAGTTCATCTGTACCACCTGTATTATAACTCTCTGCAGTACAGAGCTGCTCCTGTAGTTCATCTGTACCACCTGTATTATAACTCTCTGCAGTAGAGAGCTGCTCCTGTAGTTCATCTGTACCACCTGTATTATAACTCTCTGCATTAGAGCTGCTCCTGTAGTTCATCTGTACCACCTGTATTATAACTCTCTGCAGAACAGAGCTGCTCCTGTAGTTCATCTGTACCACCTGTATTATAACTCTCTGCAGTACAGAGCTGATCCTGTAGTTCATCTGTACCACCTGTGTTATAACTCTCTGCAGTACAGAGCTGCTCCTGTAGTTCATCTGTACCACCTGTATTATAACTCTCTGCATTAGAGCTGCTCCTGTAGTTCATCTGTACCACCTGTATTATAACTCTCTGCATTAGAGCTGCTCCTGTAGTTCATCTGTACCACCTGTATTATAACTCTCTGCAGTAGAGAGCTGCTCCTGCAGTAGTTCATCTGTACCACCTGTATTATAACTCTCTGCATTAGAGCTGCTCCTGTAGTTCATCTGTACCACCACCTGTATTATAACTTCATCTGTACCATTAGAGCTGCTCCTGTAGTTCATCTGTACCACCTGTATTATAACTCTCTGCATTAGAGCTGCTCCTGTAGTTCATCTGTACCACCTGTATTATAACTCTCTGCATTAGAGCTGCTCCTGTAGTTCATCTGTACCACCTGTATTATAACTCTCTGCAGTACAGAGCTGATCCTGTAGTTCATCTGTACCACCTGTATTATAACTCTCTGCAGTACAGAGCTGCTCCTGTAGTTCATCTGTACCACCTGTATTATAACTCTCTGCAGTAGAGAGCTGCTCCTGTAGTTCATCTGTACCACCTGTATTATAACTCTCTGCATTAGAGCTGCTCCTGTAGTTCATCTGTACCACCTGTATTATAACTCTCTGCAGAACAGAGCTGCTCCTGTAGTTCATCTGTACCACCTGTATTATAACTCTCTGCAGAACAGAGCTGATCCTGTAGTTCATCTGTACCACCTGTATTATAACTCTCTGCAGTAGAGAGCTGCTCCTGTAGTTCATCTGTACCACCTGTATTATAACTCTCTGCAGTAGAGAGCTGCTCCTGTAGTTCATCTGTACCACCTGTATTATAACTCTCTGCAGTACAGAGCTGCTCCTGTAGTTCATCTGTACCACCTGTATTATAACTCTCTGCAGTAGAGAGCTGCTCCTGTAGTTCATCTGTACCACCTGTATTATAACTCTCTGCAGTAGAGAGCTGCTCCTGTAGTTCATCTGTACCACCTGTATTATAACTCTCTGCAGTAGAGAGCTGCTCCTGTAGTTCATCTGTACCACCTGTATTATAACTCTCTGCAGTAGAGAGCTGCTCCTGTAGTTCATCTGTACCACCTGTATTATAACTCTGCAGTAGAGAGCTGCCCCTGTAGTTCATCTGTACCACCTGTATTATAACTCTCTGCAGTAGAGAGCTGCTCCTGTAGTTCATCTGTACCACCTGTATTATAACTCTCTGCAGTAGAGAGCTGCTCCTGTAGTTCATCTGTACCACCTGTATTATAACTCTCTGCAGTAGAGCTGCTCCTGTAGTTCATCTGTACCACCTGTATTATAACTCTCTGCAGTACAGAGCTGCTCCTGTAGTTCATCTGTACCACCTGTATTATAACTCTCTGCAGTAGAGCTGCTCCTGTAGTTCATCTGTACCACCTGTATTATAACTCTCTGCAGTAGAGAGCTGCTCCTGTAGTTCATCTGTACCACCTGTATTATAACTATCTGCAGAACAGAGCTGCTCCTGTAGTTCATCTGTACCACCTGTATTATAACTCTCCTGCAGAACAGAGCTCTCTGCTCCTGTAGTTCATCTGTACCACCTGTATTATAACTCTCTGCAGAACAGAGCTGCTCCTGTAGTTCATCTGTACCACCTGTATTATAACTCTCTGCAGTATCAGAGCTGCCCCTGTAGTTCATCTGTACCACCTGTATTATAACTCTCTGCAGAACAGAGCTGCTCCTGTAGTTCATCTGTACCACCTGTATTATAACTCTCTGCAGTAGAGAGCTGCTCCTGTAGTTCATCTGTACCACCTGTATTATAACTCTCTGCATTAGAGAGCTGCTCCTGTAGTTCATCTGTACCACCTGTATTATAACTCTCTGCAGTACAGAGCTGCTCCTGTAGTTCATCTGTACCACCTGTATTATAACTCTCTGCATTAGAGCTGCTCCTGTAGTTCATCTGTACCACCTGTATTATAACTCTCTGCAGTACAGAGCTGCTCCTGTAGTTCATCTGTACCACCTGTATTATAACTCTCTGCAGTAGAGAGCTGCTCCTGTAGTTCATCTGTACCACCTGTATTATAACTATCTGCAGTACAGAGCTGCTCCTGTAGTTCATCTGTACCACCTGTATTATAACTCTCTGCATTAGAGCTGCTCCTGTAGTTCATCTGTACCACCTGTATTATAACTCTCTGCAGTACAGAGCTGCTCCTGTAGTTCATCTGTACCACCTGTATTATAACTCTGCAGTAGAGAGCTGCCCCTGTAGTTCATCTGTACCACCTGTATTATAACTCTCTGCAGTAGAGAGCTGCTCCTGTAGTTCATCTGTACCACCTGTATTATAACTCTCTGCAGTAGAGAGCTGCTCCTGTAGTTCATCTGTACCACCTGTATTATAACTATCTGCAGAACAGAGCTGCTCCTGTAGTTCATCTGTACCACCTGTATTATAACTCTCTGGATTAGAGCTGCTCCTGTAGTTCATCTGTACCACCTGTATTATAACTCTCTGCAGTACAGAGCTGCTCCTGTAGTTCATCTGTACCACCTGTATTATAACTCTCTGCAGTACAGAGCTGCTCCTGTAGTTCATCTGTACCACCTGTATTATAACTCTCTGCAGAACAGAGCTGCTCCTGTAGTTCATCTGTACCACCTGTATTATAACTCTCTGCAGTAGAGAGCTGCTCCTGTAGTTCATCTGTACCACCTGTATTATAACTCTCTGCAGTACAGAGCTGCTCCTGTAGTTCATCTGTACCACCTGTATTATAACTCTCTGCAGTAGAGAGCTGCTCCTGTAGTTCATCTGTACCACCTGTATTATAAGTTCATCTGTACTGCATAACTAGAGAGCTGCTCCTGTAGTTCATCTGTACCACCTGTATTATAACTCTCTGCAGTACAGAGCTGCTCCTGTAGTTCATCTGTACCACCTGTATTATAACTCTCTGCATTAGAGCTGCTCCTGTAGTTCATCTGTACCACCTGTATTATAACTCTCTGCAGAACAGAGCTGCTCCTGTAGTTCATCTGTACCACCTGTATTATAACTCTCTGCAGTAGAGAGCTGCTCCTGTAGTTCATCTGTACCACCTGTATTATAACTCTCTGCAGTACAGAGCTGCTCCTGTAGTTCATCTGTACCACCTGTATTATAACTCTCTGCATTAGAGCTGCTCCTGTAGTTCATCTGTACCACCTGTATTATAACTCTCTGCAGTACAGAGCTGCTCCTGTAGTTCATCTGTACCACCTGTATTATAACTCTCTGCAGTAGAGAGCTGATCCTGTAGTTCATCTGTACCACCTGTATTATAACTATCTGCAGAACAGAGCTGCTCCTGTAGTTCATCTGTAGCTGCACCTGTATTATAACTCTCTGCAGTACAGAGCTGCTCCTGTAGTTCATCTGTACCACCTGTATTATAACTCTCTGCAGAACAGAGCTGCTCCTGTAGTTCATCTGTACCACCTGTATTATAACTCTATAACTGCATTAGAGCTGCTCCTGTAGTTCATCTGTACCACCTGTATTATAACTCTCTGCAGTACAGAGCTGCTCCTGTAGTTCATCTGTACCACCTGTATTATAACTCTCTGCAGTCTGTACATCTGTACCTGTATTATAACTCTCTGCAGTACAGAGCTGCTCCTGTAGTTCATCTGTACCACCTGTATTATAACTCTCTGCAGAACAGAGCTGCTCCTGTAGTTCATCTGTACCACCTGTATTATAACTCTCTGCAGTAGAGAGCTGCTCCTGTAGTTCATCTGTACCACCTGTATTATAACTCTCTGCAGAACAGAGCTGCTCCTGTAGTTCATCTGTACCACCTGTATTATAACTCTCTGCATTAGAGCTGCTCCTGTAGTTCATCTGTACCACCTGTATTATAACTCTCTGCAGAACAGAGCTGCTCCTGTAGTTCATCTGTACCACCTGTATTATAACTCTCTGCAGAACAGAGCTGATCCTGTAGTTCATCTGTACCACCTGTATTATAACTCTCTGCAGTAGAGAGCTGCTCCTGTAGTTCATCTGTACCACCTGTATTATAACTCTCTGCAGAACAGAGCTGCTCCTGTAGTTCATCTGTACCACCTGTATTATAACTCTCTGCAGTAGAGCTGCTCCTGTAGTTCATCTGTACCACCTGTATTATAACTCTCTGCAGTAGAGAGCTGCTCCTGTAGTTCATCTGTACCACCTGTATTATAACTCTCTGCAGTAGAGAGCTGCTCCTGTAGTTCATCTGTACCACCTGTATTATAACTCTCTGCAGTAGAGAGCTGCTCCTGTAGTTCATCTGTACCACCTGTATTATAACTCTCTGCAGTAGAGAGTATTATAACTGCTCCTGTAGTTCATCTGTACCACCTGTATTATAACTCTCTGCAGTAGAGAGCTGCTCCTGTAGTTCATCTGTACCACCTGTATTATAACTCTCTGCAGTAGAGAGCTGCTCCTGTAGTTCATCTGTACCACCTGTATTATAACTCTCTGCATGCAGTTCATCTGTACCACCTGTAGCTGCAGTCCTGTAGTTCATCTGTACCACCTGTATTATAACTCTCTGCATTAGAGCTGCTCCTGTAGTTCATCTGTACCACCTGTATTATAACTCTCTGCAGTACAGAGCTGCTCCTGTAGTTCATCTGTACCACCTGTATTATAACTCTGCAGTAGAGAGCTGCCCCTGTAGTTCATCTGTACCACCTGTATTATAACTCTCTGCAGTAGAGAGCTGCTCCTGTAGTTCATCTGTACCACCTGTATTATAACTCTCTGCAGTAGAGAGCTGCTCCTGTAGTTCATCTGTACCACCTGTATTATAACTCTCTGCAGTAGAGTTCATCTGTACCACCTGTATTATAACTCTCTGCAGTAGTGCTCATTCATCTGTACCACCTGTATTATAACTCTCTGCATTAGAGCTGCTCCTGTAGTTCATCTGTACCACCTGTATTATAACTCTCTGCATTAGAGCTGCTCCTGTAGTTCATCTGTACCACCTGTATTATAACTCTCTGCATTACAGAGCTGCTCCTGTAGTTCATCTGTACCACCTGTATTATAACTCTCTGCATTAGAGCTGCTCCTGTAGTTCATCTGTACCACCTGTATTATAACTCTCTGCAGTACAGAGCTGCTCCTGTAGTTCATCTGTACCACCTGTATTATAACTCTCTGCAGTAGAGAGCTGCTCCTGTAGTTCATCTGTACCACCTGTATTATAACTCTCTGCAGTAGAGAGCTGCTCCTGTAGTTCATCTGTACCACCTGTATTATAACTCTCTGCAGTACAGAGCTGCTCCTGTAGTTCATCTGTACCACCTGTATTATAACTCTCTGCAGTACAGAGCTGCTCCTGTAGTTCATCTGTACCACCTGTATTATAACTCTCTGCAGTAGAGCTGCTCCTGTAGTTCATCTGTACCACCTGTATTATAACTCTCTGCAGTAGAGCTGCTCCTGTAGTTCATCTGTACCACCTGCTCCTCTGCAGTAGTGCTCATTCATCTGTACCACCTGTATTATAACTCTCTGCAGTAGAGAGCTGCTCCTGTAGTTCATCTGTACCACCTGTATTATAACTCTCTGCATTAGAGCTGCTCCTGTAGTTCATCTGTACCACCTGTATTATAACTCTCTGCAGTACAGAGCTGATCCTGTAGTTCATCTGTACCACCTGTGTTATAACTCTCTGCAGTACAGAGCTGCTCCTGTAGTTCATCTGTACCACCTGTATTATAACTCTCTGCATTAGAGCTGCTCCTGTAGTTCATCTGTACCACCTGTATTATAACTCTCTGCATTAGAGCTGCTCCTGTAGTTCATCTGTACCACCTGTATTATAACTCTCTGCAGTAGAGAGCTGCTCCTGTAGTTCATCTGTACCACCTGTATTATAACTCTCTGCATTAGAGCTGCTCCTGTAGTTCATCTGTACCACCTGTATTATAACTCTCTGCAGTAGAGAGCTGCTCCTGTAGTTCATCTGTACCACCTGTATTATAACTCTCTGCATTAGAGCTGCTCCTGTAGTTCATCTGTACCACCTGTATTATAACTCTCTGCAGTACAGAGCTGCTCCTGTAGTTCATCTGTACCACCTGTATTATAACTCTCTGCATCTGTACAGAGCTGCTCCTGTAGTTCATCTGTACCACCTGTATTATAACTCTCTGCAGTAGAGAGCTGCTCCTGTAGTTCATCTGTACCACCTGTATTATAACTCTCTGCATTAGAGCTGCTCCTGTAGTTCATCTGTACCACCTGTATTATAACTGCTCTGCATCTGTACAGAGCTGCTCCTGTAGTTCATCTGTACCACCTGTATTATAACTCTCTGCAGTACAGAGCTGATCCTGTAGTTCATCTGTACCACCTGTATTATAACTCTCTGCAGTAGAGCTGCTCCTGTAGTTCATCTGTACCACCTGTATTATAACTCTCTGCATTAGAGCTGCTCCTGTAGTTCATCTGTACCACCTGTATTATAACTCTCTGCATTAGAGCTGCTCCTGTAGTTCATCTGTACCACCTGTATTATAACTCTCTGCAGTAGAGAGCTGCTCCTGTAGTTCATCTGTACCACCTGTATTATAACTCTCTGCATTAGAGCTGCTCCTGTAGTTCATCTGTACCACCTGTATTATAACTCTCTGCATTAGAGCTGCTCCTGTAGTTCATCTGTACCACCTGTATTATAACTCTGCAGTCTGCAGTTCATCTGTACCACCTGCTAACTCTCTGCAGTCCTGCTCCTGTAGTTCATCTGTACCACCTGTATTATAACTCTCTGCATTAGAGCTGCTCCTGTAGTTCATCTGTACCACCTGTATTATAACTCTCTGCAGTACAGAGCTGCTCCTGTAGTTCATCTGTACCACCTGTATTATAACTCTCTGCAGTACAGAGCTGCTCCTGTAGTTCATCTGTACCACCTGTATTATAACTCTCTGCAGTAGAGAGCTGCTCCTGTAGTTCATCTGTACCACCTGTATTATAACTCTCTGCAGTACAGAGCTGCTCCTGTAGTTCATCTGTACCACCTGTATTATAACTCTCTGCAGTAACAGAGCTGCTCCTGTAGTTCATCTGTACCACCTGTATTATAACTCTCTGCAGTACAGAGCTGCTCCTGTAGTTCATCTGTACCACCTGTGTTATAACTCTCTGCAGTAGAGAGCTGCTCCTGTAGTTCATCTGTACCACCTGTATTATAACTCTCTGCAGTAGAGAGCTGCTCCTGTAGTTCATCTGTACCACCTGTATTATAACTCTCTGCAGTAGAGAGCTGCTCCTGTAGTTCATCTGTACCACCTGTATTATAACTCTCTGCAGTAGAGAGCTGCTCCTGTAGTTCATCTGTACCACCTGTATTATAACTCTCTGCATTAGAGCTGCTCCTGTAGTTCATCTGTACCACCTGTATTATAACTCTCTGCATTAGAGCTGCTCCTGTAGTTCATCTGTACCACCTGTATTATAACTCTCTGCAGTAGAGCTGCTCCTGTAGTTCATCTGTACCACCTGTATTATAACTCTCTGCATTAGAGCTGCTCCTGTAGTTCATCTGTACCACCTGTATTATAACTCTCTGCAGTAGAGAGCTGCTCCTGTAGTTCATCTGTACCACCTGTATTATAACTCTCTGCAGTACAGAGCTGCTCCTGTAGTTCATCTGTACCACCTGTATTATAACTCTCTGCAGTAGAGAGCTGCTCCTGTAGTTCATCTGTACCACCTGTATTATAACTCTCTGCAGTACAGAGCTGCTCCTGTAGTTCATCTGTACCACCTGTATTATAACTCTCTGCAGAACAGAGCTGCTCCTGTAGTTCATCTGTACCACCTGTATTATAACTCTCTGCAGTACAGAGCTGCTCCTGTAGTTCATCTGTACCACCTGTATTATAACTCTCTGCAGTAGAGAGCTGCTCCTGTAGTTCATCTGTACCACCTGTATTATAACTCTCTGCAGTAGAGAGCTGCTCCTGTAGTTCATCTGTACCACCTGTATTATAACTCTCTGCAGTAGAGAGCTGCTCCTGTAGTTCATCTGTACCACCTGTATTATAACTCTCTGCAGAACAGAGCTGCTCCTGTAGTTCATCTGTACCACCTGTATTATAACTCTCTGCATTAGAGCTGCTCCTGTAGTTCATCTGTACCACCTGTATTATAACTCTCTGCACCTGTATTATAACTCTCTGAGAGCTGCTCCTGTAGTTCATCTGTACCACCTGTATTATAACTCTCTGCAGTACAGAGCTGCTCCTGTAGTTCATCTGTACCACCTGTATTATAACTCTCTGCAGTAGAGAGCTGCTCCTGTAGTTCATCTGTACCACCTGTATTATAACTCTCTGCATTAGAGAGCTGCTCCTGTAGTTCATCTGTACCACCTGTATTATAACTCTCTGCAGTAGAGAGCTGCTCCTGTAGTTCATCTGTACCACCTGTATTATAACTCTCTGCAGTATCTGTACCACCTGAGCTGCTCCTGTAGTTCATCTGTACCACCTGTATTATAACTCTCTGCATTAGAGCTGCTCCTGTAGTTCATCTGTACCACCTGTATTATAACTCTCTGCAGTATCAGAGCTGATCCTGTAGTTCATCTGTACCACCTGTATTATAACTCTCTGCAGTACAGAGCTGCTCCTGTAGTTCATCTGTACCACCTGTATTATAACTGCTCTGCAGTAGAGAGCTGCTCCTGTAGTTCATCTGTACCACCTGTATTATAACTCTCTGCAGTAGAGAGCTGCTCCTGTAGTTCATCTGTACCACCTGTATTATAACTCTCTGCAGTACAGAGCTGCTCCTGTAGTTCATCTGTACCACCTGTATTATAACTCTCTGCAGTACAGAGCTGCTCCTGTAGTTCATCTGTACCACCTGTATTATAACTCTCTGCAGTACAGAGCTGCTCCTGTAGTTCATCTGTACCACCTGTATTATAACTCTCTGCAATAGAGCTGCTCCTGTAGTTCATCTGTACCACCTGTATTATAACTCTCTGCAGTAGAGAGCTGCTCCTGTAGTTCATCTGTACCACCTGTATTATAACTCTCTGCATTAAGAGCTGCTCCTGTAGTTCATCTGTACCACCTGTATTATAACTCTCTGCATTAGAGCTGCTCCTGTAGTTCATCTGTACCACCTGTATTATAACTCTCTGCATTAGAGCTGCTCCTGTAGTTCATCTGTACCACCTGTATTATAACTCTCTGCATTAGAGCTGCTCCTGTAGTTCATCTGTACCACCTGTATTATAACTCTCTGCAGTACAGAGCTGATCCTGTAGTTCATCTGTACCACCTGTATTATAACTCTCTGCAGTACAGAGCTGCTCCTGTAGTTCATCTGTACCACCTGTATTATAACTCTCTGCAGTAGAGAGCTGCTCCTGTAGTTCATCTGTACCACCTGTATTATAACTCTCTGCATTAGAGCTGCTCCTGTAGTTAATCTGTACCACCTGTATTATAACTCTCTGCAGAACAGAGCTGCTCCTGTAGTTCATCTGTACCACCTGTATTATAACTCTCTGCAGAACAGAGCTGCTCCTGTAGTTCATCTGTACCACCTGTGTTATAACTCTGCAGTAGAGAGCTGCTCCTGTAGTTCATCTGTACCACCTGTATTATAACTCTGCAGTAGAGAGCTGCCCCTGTAGTTCATCTGTACCACCTGTATTATAACTCTCTGCAGTAGAGAGCTGCTCCTGTAGTTCATCTGTACCACCTGTATTATAACTCTCTGCAGTAGAGAGCTGCTCCTGTAGTTCATCTGTACCACCTGTATTATAACTCTCTGCATTAGAGCTGCTCCTGTAGTTCATCTGTACCACCTGTATTATAACTCTCTGCATTAGAGCTGCTCCTGTAGTTCATCTGTACCACCTGTATTATAACTCTCTGCAGTACAGAGCTGATCCTGTAGTTCATCTGTACCACCTGTATTATAACTCTCTGCATTAGAGCTGCTCCTGTAGTTCATCTGTACCACCTGTATTATAACTCTCTGCAGTAGAGAGCTGCTCCTGTAGTTCATCTGTACCACCTGTATTATAACTATCTGCAGAACAGAGCTGCTCCTGTAGTTCATCTGTACCACCTGTATTATAACTCTCTGCAGAACAGAGCTGCTCCTGTAGTTCATCTGTACCACCTGTATTATAACTCTCTGCAGAACAGAGCCGCTCCTGTAGTTCATCTGTACCACCTGTATTATAACTCTCTGCAGAACAGAGCTGCTCCTGTAGTTCATCTGTACCACCTGTATTATAACTCTCTGCAGTACAGAGCTGCTCCTGTAGTTCATCTGTACCACCTGTATTATAACTCTCTGCATTAGAGAGCTGCTCCTGTAGTTCATCTGTACCACCTGTATTATAACTCTCTGCATTAGAGAGCTGCTCCTGTAGTTCATCTGTACCACCTGTATTATAACTCTCTGCAGTAGAGAGCTGCTCCTGTAGTTCATCTGTACCACCTGTATTATAACTCTCTGCAGAACACAGCTGCTCCTGTAGTTCATCTGTACCACCTGTATTATAACTCTCTGCATTAGAGCTGCTCCTGTAGTTAATCTGTACCACCTGTATTATAACTCTCTGCAGTAGAGAGCTGCTCCTGTAGTTCATCTGTACCACCTGTATTATAACTCTCTGCAGTACAGAGCTGCTCCTGTAGTTCATCTGTACCACCTGTATTATAACTCTCTGCAGTAGAGAGCTGCTCCTGTAGTTCATCTGTACCACCTGTATTATAACTCTCTGCATTAGAGAGCTGCTCCTGTAGTTCATCTGTACCACCTGTATTATAACGCTCTGCAGTAGAGAGCTGCTCCTGTAGTTCATCTGTACCACCTGTATTATAACTCTCTGCAGTACAGAGCTGCTCCTGTAGTTCATCTGTACCACCTGTATTATAACTCTCTGCAGTACAGAGCTGCTCCTGTAGTTCATCTGTACCACCTGTATTATAACTCTCTGCAGTAGAGAGCTGCTCCTGTAGTTCATCTGTACCACCTGTATTATAACTCTCTGCAGTAGAGAGCTGCTCCTGTAGTTCATCTGTACCACCTGTATTATAACGCTCTGCAGTAGAGAGCTGCTCCTGTAGTTCATCTGTACCACCTGTATTATAACTCTGCAGTAGAGAGCTGCTCCTGTAGTTCATCTGTACCACCTGTATTATAACTCTCTGCAGTACAGAGCTGATCCTGTAGTTCATCTGTACCACCTGTGTTATAACTCTCTGCAGTACAGAGCTGCTCCTGTAGTTCATCTGTACCACCTGTATTATAACTCTCTGCATTAGAGCTGCTCCTGTAGTTCATCTGTACCACCTGTATTATAACTCTCTGCATTAGAGC
This sequence comes from Oncorhynchus keta, assembly GCF_023373465.1. Classification (NCBI taxonomy): domain Eukaryota; kingdom Metazoa; phylum Chordata; class Actinopteri; order Salmoniformes; family Salmonidae; genus Oncorhynchus; species Oncorhynchus keta. The sequence continues at coordinate 420,149 of NW_026290769.1, read as the reverse complement.
TGCTCCTGTAGTTCATCTGTACCACCTGTATTATAACGCTCTGGAGTAGAGAGCTGCTCCTGTAGTTCATCTGTACCACCTGTATTATAACTCTCTGCATTAGAGCTGCTCCTGTAGTTCATCTGTACCACCTGTATTATAACTCTCTGCATTAGAGCTGCTCCTGTAGTTCATCTGTACCACCTGTATTATAACTCTCTGCATTAGAGCTGCTCCTGTAGTTCATCTGTACCACCTGTATTATAACTCTCTGCATTAGAGCTGCTCCTGTAGTTCATCTGTACCACCTGTATTATAACTCTCTGCAGTACAGAGCTGATCCTGTAGTTCATCTGTACCACCTGTATTATAACTCTCTGCAGTACAGAGCTGCTCCTGTAGTTCATCTGTACCACCTGTATTATAACTCTCTGCAGTAGAGAGCTGCTCCTGTAGTTCATCTGTACCACCTGTATTATAACTCTCTGCATTAGAGCTGCTCCTGTAGTTCATCTGTACCACCTGTATTATAACTCTCTGCAGAACAGAGCTGCTCCTGTAGTTCATCTGTACCACCTGTATTATAACTCTCTGCAGAACAGAGCTGCTCCTGTAGTTCATCTGTACCACCTGTGTTATAACTCTGCAGAACAGAGCTGCTCCTGTAGTTCATCTGTACCACCTGTGTTATAACTCTCTGCAGAACAGAGCTGCTCCTGTAGTTCATCTGTACCACCTGTGTGTACCTGTATTGTTACTCTCTGCAGTAGAGAGCTGCTCGCGTAATTTGTCTCCGTCGTCCGGGTGGAGCTGATCGTAGAGTGAGGAGCCTAGCCAGTCGGACTGTGATTGGTTAAGAACAGGGGTCAGAGAGTCTGACACGTAGACGACCCGCCCACTCTCACACGACACCACAAACAGGAAGCCATCAGCAGCTTCCAGGATCAGGTGCTTCAGCTCCTACAAAGAGAGGGATGGGGAGAGAGAGAAGAAAGGAGAGGTAGAGGAGAGAGAGAATGATGGAGGGAGAGATGACATGGAAGATACACTCAGTTATTATTGTGCAACAAACACACATGATAACATTTTCCCCTTTTCATCTCTCAGCCCCCTCTCCTCCTTTTCCTTCCTCCCTCTCTTTCTCTAACCTGGTCGGTGAGGAAGGATGGTTTGTATGTCCCGTCTGCTGCAGTGTTGCCGCTCCCTCTCAGAGACTTCATGTGGGACACGGCCATGCGCAGGATGGTCAGCTTATCTGGTTTCCGTGCCAACGCGCTGCAGGTGGGAACCATGTCCGACAGCTCTGTGATGTAAGCAGTCATCTTGTTCCTCCGCCGCCGCTCAATCTCACTGTGGTTCTCCCTGGAGCGAAGGAATGAGGGAGGAGAGGAAGAGAGGAGAGTAGGAGGAGGGACAGGGATGGTGTAGAGATGGGAAGAAATAGGAAGGGCAGAGAGTAAGAGGTAGAGGAGGGATGGGGTGGGGTGGGGAGAAAGAGGGAGGGATATAAATGGGAAGAGGTGTGCAGGTAGGTGGACAACATGGAGTAGAGTTTAGTGTTGGCGTAACCAAATGATATTTTCAGATTAGGATGAGATAGATGGAACAAGCATGGATTGATAAATATAACAAGGAGTGAATGATCCATCAATACGACAGATAAATGTTGAGATCGAGATCTTTTTCAAAGCGAGATGGAGTGACAGAGGAGAGGAAGTGCTGAAAGAAAATACTTCAGAGATCCTGAGAGAGAGAAGCAGAGAGGGAAGGAGGGAGAGAAAGGGGTTGTGCTCAGAAGAAAGGGATTGATAGGAGTGAACAGGTGTCCCTGAGCTCAGGGGTTAGTAGTAGTGACAATAATCACAGTGGTGTGATAGGGAATCTGGTGTCTCGGGATGTGTGCATGCAGAATATCTGTATTATACACACGCACAAAAACGCACCAACAACCTCCTTATTCTACCTGGCAAATCGCTCTTTGTCTCCTCCTCCTCCATCGTCATCACACCTGGTCAAAGACAGAAGATCTGTCATCAAAACAACCAGCACAATACAGTCAGATCAGATAGAGAGGGAGAGAGATGAGAGAGCAAGAAAGAGCGAGAGACAGGTGTCAGTCCTACCTGAAGAGCTTGCTTCCATCATCATCATCATCATCGAAGTCTGGCCTGTGAGGAAGTAGACAGAATCCATGTTTGTAAAGTATGGATCAACAACTTATCGGTGCGATTCTGATTCTGCACCTATGGACAACTTCTACCCTGTGCTGTCATAGCTATGGACCATCTGTTAAAGTTATGTGACATAGTGATTGACTGATTCATTGGCTGATTCATTGGCATTGTATACTATACTCACGCAGCTCGTCTCTTATTGGACCCTTTTGGCACAACAGCACTGCTGCTTGCCTGGGCCCCACCGGCTCCCAAACCCAGAGAGTCATCTGGTATGTCTGCCACACACACAGACAGAGACAGAGATAAATTACGGAAGGTAACGTTACACGTTGCTCCAAGTGTATCCACTTCAGTAACACAACTGTTTGTTTATTTTATTTTTACATAAACATATCTGCCGGGACATGTGCAGCCATGTAGTAACACACCTGAGTCAACTAACGTTAATCAACCAATCGTAAGAATTGATTAGAATAATACAATGAAGGTGTGTGAATGCTGGATTGAACCATGCAGCTCTCCAAGTCAGAGCATGTGACCACTGCAGTTGTGAGTATAGCGAGCTAGCTATTGCCTCTCTGGTAATGAAACTGGCTATGCGTTAACTTATCGAGCCACAAAGCTAGCTCGCTAACAAATTCTGTAGCTACAACTAACTCGCTAGCTATGCTAAGCCAAGCAGAACAAGCTAACTGTCAGCTGGCCAAAAAGCTAATCGTTCGTTCAAAATAACACTTGTTTTGATGAAACATCGACACAAACTAGCTTGCTAGTTAATAGCTAACTTATCTGAGCATAACCTACGCAAGTCGGTCACCTAGCAAGCGAGCTACAAATGATAACTAGCTAAGCTAACATGGCGAGTTGGCAACATTAACCTTAGGTCATGCCAGCTAAATGTAAGACAAGCTATTTGCCAAGGTTGGTAACTAACTTGCTAACTTCGATTTTGCAAGAAAGACAGAAACGTCAATAGCTAGCTAAGTAGCTAGCTAGTTAAATTATTCAAGTCAAAGTCAAATATTCAGTTAGCTTGCTTTCGCTGGCCAGTTAGCTTAGCCCCAGCTGAGCTATCTATCTCTCTAATGCTGTCATCAGACGCAATCTGGAGAAAGTGACAGATTCGGTCAAAGGGCCACGGATCGCCAATTTTCCATCTGTATTATCACCTGTAACATTTGAATTTATTCCCACAAGCTTAAAACTTTACTGTACCTGGGTTAGAAGAGTCCATGTCCGGGTTGAATAACATAAACAAACCAAGTTACAGTAAACTGCGGAAATTTCCTCAGTCCACAATCCTCTCAGATTTACGGATTTTAACTATATCAGCAAATAAAGAGGCGACGTCATGACTCGTGTTTCTTCATCATCAGCCAGTTGGGGAAATTACAAAATAAGAACGAAAGTATCTATTTTCCTGTCCCTTTTCCTGTTTTCCCCGTTTAGAAACCTTCTAGATCCAAGATGGCGTTCACGGCTAACGGCAATAACTGTATAGGCTCTAGCTATGTAACATTTTTCTTCAATCATTAGCGGGATACAAGTGACATCCAATAGGAGGGCAACCCCAATGTTTGACCACTTACGCAGAATCACAGGCCAGAACCATCTGTATAATATTTTATTTGAGTCAAAGCAAGATCTTAACCTTTAAGATTATTTGAGTGTTATGTTATACTCACATTATAATGTAATTTTGTATTATAATGTAATAAACCTACTACTCCTATTTCAGAAACGTATTGTATGTGTGTACACTAAAATACGTGCACAATATACAATCCCTGTGTTTATAGAATGTTATATAGGAGGTTATAGGCCTCAGTACCTAAACCAAGACATAGGAAACCTATACAGTGGGGCAAAAAAAGTATTTAGTCAGCCACCAATTGTGCAAGTTCTCCCACTTAAAAATATGAGAGAGGCCTGTAATATTCATCATAGGTACACTTCAACCATGACAGACAAAATGAGGAAAAGAAATCCAGAAAATCACATTGTAGGATTTTTTTATTTATTTATTTGCAAATTATGGTGGAAAATAAGTATTTGGCCACCTACAAACAAGCAAGATTTCTGGCTCTCACAGACCTGTAACTTCTTTAAGAGGCTCCTCTGTCCTCCACTCGTTACCTGTATTAATGGCACCTGTTTGAACTTGTTATCAGTATAAAAGACACCTGTCCACAACCTCAAACAGTCACACTCCAAACTCAACTATGGCCAATTATTTGGAAATGGAAGATATACAAGACCACTGATAATCTCCCTCGATCTGTGGCTCCACGCAAGATCTCACCCCGTGGGGTCAAAATGATCACAAGAACGGTGAGCAAAAATCCCAGAACCACACAGGGGGACCTAGTGAATGACCTGCAGAGAGCTGGAACCAAAGTAACAAAGCCTACCATCAGTAACACACTACGCCGCCAGGGACTCCAATCCTGCAGTGCCAGACGTGTCCCCTGCTTAAGCCAGTACATGTCCAGACCCGTCTGAAGTTTGCTAGAGAGCATTTGGATGATCTAGAAGAAGATTGGGAGAATGTCATATGGTCAGATGAAACAAGAATAGAACGTTTTGGTAAAAACTCAACTCGTCGTTTTTGGAGGACAAAGAATGCTGAGTTACATCCAAAGAACACCATACCTACTGTGAAGCATGGGGGTGGAAACATCATGCTTTGGTGCTGTTTTTCTGCAAAGGGACCAGGACGACTGATCCGTGTAAAGGAAAGAATGAATGGGGTCATGTATCGTGAGATTTTGAGTGAAAACCTCCTTCCATCAGCAAGCGCATTGAAGATGAAACGTGGCTGGGTCTTTCAGCATGACAATGATCCCAAACACATCGCCCGGGCAACGAAGGAGTGGCTTCGTATGAAGCATTTCAAGGTCCTGGAGTGGCCTAGCCAGTCTCCAGATCTCAATCCCATAGAAAATCTTTGGAGGGAGTTGAAAGTCTGCTCTAGAGACCCAAAACATCACTGCTCTAGAGGAATTGTGCATGGAGGAATGGGCCAAAATACCAGCAACAGTGTGTGAAAACCTTGTGAAGACTTACAGAAAACGTTTGACCTCTGTCATTGCCAACAAAGGGTATATAACAAAGTATTGAGATAAACTTTTGTTATTGACCAAATACTTATTTTCCACCATCATTTGCATATTAATTCATTAAAAATCCTACAATGTGATTTTCTGGATTTTTTTTCTCATTTTGTCTGTCATAGTTGAAGTGTACCTATGATGAAAATTACAGGCCTCATCTTTTTAACATTTAACATTTACATTTAAGTCATTTAGCAGACGCTCTTATCCAGAGCGACTTACAAATTGGTGCATTCACCTTATGACATCCAGTGGAACAGCCACTTTACAATAGTGCATCTAAATATTTTAAGGGGGGTGAGAAGGATTACTTTATCCTATCCTAGGTATTCCTTAAAGAGGTGGGGTTTCAGGTGTCTCCGGAAGGTGGTGATTAACTCCGCTGTCCTGGCGTCGTGGGGAGTTTGTTCCACCATTGGGGGCCAGAGCAGCGAAGAGTTTTGACTGGGATGAGCGGGAACTGTACTTCCTCAGTGGTAGGGAGGCGAGCAGGCCAGAGGTGGATGAACGCAGTGCCCTTGTTTGGGTGTAGGGCCTGATCAGAGCCTGGAGGTACTGAGGTGCCGTTCCCCTCACAGCTCCGTAGGCAAACACCATGGTCTTGTAGCGGATGCGAGCTTCAACTGGAAGCCAGTGGAGAGAGCGGAGGAGCGGGGTGACGTGAGAGAACTTGGGAAGGTTGAACACCAGACGGGCTGCGGCGTTCTGGATGAGTTGTAGGGGTTTAATGGCACAGGCAGGGAGCCCAGCCAACAGCGAGTTGCAGTAATCCAGACGGGAGATGACAAGTGCCTGGATTAGGACCTGGGCCGCTTCCTGTGTGAGGCAGGGTCGTACTCTGCGGATGTTGTAGAGCATGAACCTACAGGAACGGGCCACCGCCTTGATGTTAGTTGAGAACGACAGGGTGTTGTCCAGGATCACGCCAAGGTTTTTAGCGCTCTGGGAGGAGGACACAATGGAGTTGTCAACCGTGATGGCGAGATCATGGAACGGGCAGTCCTTCCCGGGAGGAAGAGCAGCTCCGTCTTGCCGAGGTTCAGCTTGAGGTGGTGATCCGTCATCCACACTGATATGTCTGCCAGACATGCAGAGATGCGATTTGCCACCTGGTCATCAGAAGGGGGAAAGGAGAAGATTAATTGTGTGTCGTCTGCATAGCAATGATAGGAGAGACCATGTGAGGTTATGACAGAGCCAAGAGACTTGGTGTATAGCGAGAATAGGAGAGGGCCTAGAACAGAGCCCTGGGGACACCAGTGGTGAGAGCGCGTGGTGAGGAGACAGATTCTCGCCACGCCACCTGGTAGGAGCGACCTGTCAGGTAGGACGCAATCCAAGCGTGGGCCGCGCCGGAGATGCCCAACTCAGAGAGGGTGGAGAGGAGGATCTGATGGTTCACAGTATCGAAGGCAGCCGATAGGTCTAGAAGGATGAGAGCAGAGGAGAGAGAGTTAGCTTTAGCAGTGCGGAGCGCCTCCGTGATACAGAGAAGAGCAGTCTCAGTTGAATGACTAGTCTTGAAACCTGACTGATTTGGATCAAGAAGGTCATTCTGAGAGAGATAGCGGGAGAGCTGGCCAAGGACGGCACGTTCAAGAGTTTTGGAGAGAAAAGAAAGAAGGGATACTGGTCTGTAGTTGATGACATCGGAGGGATCGAGTGTAGGTTTTTTCAGAAGGGGTGCAACTCTCGCTCTCTTGAAGACGGAAGGGACGTAGCCAGCGGTCAGGGATGAGTTGATGAGCGAGGTGAGGTAAGGGAGAAGGTCTCCGGAAATGGTCTGGAGAAGAGAGGAGGGGATAGGGTCAAGCGGGCAGGTTGTTGGGCGGCCGGCCGTCACAAGACGTGAGATTTCATCTGGAGAGAGAGGGGAGAAAGAGGTCAGTTTTTAAGTGGGAGAACTTGCACAATTGGTGGTTGACTAAATACTTTTTTCTCCCATTATCCATCAGTGAGGAGAACTTCATAATTTGAGTGAGTAAAACAAACATTGGAGTAGACAGGTTTGGCATAGTGATTCATGATCGTTGTTTTTATTATTAATGATAATACTTAAGCATCATAATACACACAAAATAACACTGTAATTACGTGACTGTTGTTTTTCCAAAGCGACGGGGGAAGAGAGGAAGATTGGTCAAGGTTAGTACAAATGAACGAGGGTTGGAATGGGGATGTGAAAGGCTGTGAGGGGAGGATCTCAGAATGAGGGAGGAGATGGATGAGTAGAAGGAGTGGGGAACAATAAGAAGCTAAAGAAAGAGGGAGAAAGGATGAATGAGGATGAGAGGAGCTGAAGAAGGTAGAAAGGTGAGAGGGTAGGCTATCCCATACATTACAGATAAGGCACTTAAAATACAACAACAATTAATACAACACTTCCATTGTTCCATGTATCATATTTTTGCTTACTGAGCAATTGAGTTGCTAAAATCCAAAAACAAGAAAAATCCTAACTTTTCTGAAACAATGATGTCAAACATGAAACATGACTGTAAACCTGTTTCTCAAAGGAATCATACCTCAAATCACTCTAGAATAACAGAAAAACACATACCACACACACGGGATAATCTAATCCAGGGCAGTATGGCCTAAAAAATCTGCCCTAAATAAAGCCTAAATTACAATGGCCCTTTCCAGTCTCCTGAAAAGAAATGTCCTGTTCTGACCAACCAATCCAGGCCCCCGATGAATATCCATCATGATGCATGATATCATCAGTGTGGGTCAGGATTCTACTGGATCATTGTGCCCAGAAACAGATTGGACTGGACCAAACCAGACTGGCATTCAACTCTGCAACATTTGCAGAAAATGTTCATCCTTACAAGGTCATTGTTGGAGAAAGAGTACACAATCAAGTGTTTTCAATAGAATAGAACAGTTCGCTCCTGTTGTCTCCTGCTGTCTCCTGTTGTCAAACATTCTTGGTGAATTGGATTGTTGGTGGGCGCTCAGAGTTGGGAGCTTCATAATCGTTAGCGGAGTTGAATGCATCTCTAGTCGATGACATGCGTCATACCACACTGGAATGAAACCACAACTGGTCCATACTGGTCTTAACTGGTCTAGACTGGAAAACAGTTCAAATATTGCTTTAAAAAAAATCTGAATGATTGACATTCTATTTGGGATCCTGACTGGCTGGACTGTTGTTTTTTGCCTTTACATTTATAATGGCAATTTTTGTTTTTGAAATATACTGAAAATAAAGTTCTGCCTGTGTGACCTTGGTAAGATGTCAATGACACTCAGAGGATATACTGAAATAGTCACGCACATACAGAGCGAAAACATGATAAAACTGTTTGATAACAAGTATTTTCCTCTCCGATGTCAACGGAGAGTGTCTACAGACAGAGCGTTACCACTGGCACATAAACATGACATCAGCAGAGAAAGGAGAGCATCATTCAGAATCAGCAGAATCTCAATATACCCCAAAAACGATTTAACACTTTGTTTGAAGGACTGCTTATAAACATGATTACATTGTTTATGAACCAGTTATTCACATTATTACATTGTTTATTAACCATTCAATAAAGCAGTTTATTAACAGGCCCTCAAATCAAGGTCCATACAGTGCAGGTTAAATCTTGTTGTGTCTCTTTTCTAAAGTCTGTCTTTCATGGCAACTGGAGTATTGGACATAAAGGCACATAGACAAAACATGCTTATAGCAGGTTGAGCAACAACAAGGTGAGTGAAAAATAACAGAATAAGGTAAAAGCACCATAGTCTGGCTGTAAGGCACATGAGTACAGTAAGAAGAGCCATACTAGAAGCAGTATCACACTTTCTCCCCATCCTTCTCTTCTCCCCTTCCTTCTCTTCTCCCCTTTCTTCTCTTCTCCCCTTCCTTCTCTTCTCCCCTTCCTTCTCTTCTCCCCTTTCTTCTCTTCTCCCCATCCTTCTCTTCTCCCCTTCCTTCTCTTCTCCCCCTTCCTTCTCTTCTCCCCTTCCTTCTCTTCTCCCCTTCCTTCTCTTCTCCCTTCCTTCTCTTCCCCTTCCTTCTCTTCTCCCTTCCTTCTCTTCTCCCCTTCCTTCTCTTCTCCCCTTCTCTTCTCTTCTTCTCCCCTTCCTTCTCTTCTCCCCTTCCTTCTCTTCTCCCCTTTCTTCTCTTCTCCCCTTCCTTCTCTTCTCCCCTTCCTTCTCTTCTCCCCTTCCTTCTCTTCTCCCCTTCCTTCTCTTCTCCCCTTCCTTCTCTTCTCCCCTTCCTTCTCTTCTCCCCTTCCTTCTCTTCTCCCCTTCCTTCTCTTCTCCCCTTCCTTCTCTTCTCCCCTTCCTTCTCTTCTCCCCTTCCTTCTCTTCTCCCCTTCCTTCTCTTCTCCCCTTTCTTCTCTTCTCCCCTTCCTTCTCTTCTCCCCTTCCTTCTCTTCTCCCCTTCCTTCTCTTCTCCCCTTCCTTCTCTTCTCCCCTTCCTTCTCTTCTCCCCTTCATTCTCATCATTCTCATCATTCTGTCCTCTCTTCCATTCACATCCTTTTGAACACTCTTTTAGAGGGACTGAAATCACACAGACGTTCCCAATGCTATTCCTTAACTTGTGTGTGTGTGTGTGGGGGGGTGTATTCTCATGAACAAATTGAGTTACAAAACTATGATGCATGATATCATTCTGAGGACTAAGATGTCTAGTTTTAGGGGAAAGTGTCATGTAAAAAAAAACATTACTGATATGCCTCCTGATTAAATTCATGGTAATTTTATAAAAATACATCTTAAAAAAAAAAAAAACTTATTTAAATAAAACAAAATATGTTACTGTAGTTTCTCCATAAATTATAAAAATTGTATACTAGTTGAAGTTTACATTAAACTATAATATTTATTACATACAAGCAGTGTCTGTGGATATGTCTCATTACCATTTTTTTCAAGTTCCTATAAAACTCCAGTTTTTAAATAAACATTTCTTCACCCATGATGCATCATCTAGAGTAGTCCTTAGAAAACAGCTTAAAGAGCTCAAATTGGGGAAAAGTCTGATTTTCATTTTATAATAATTGTCATTTTAAAATATTTGTATTTTCAGTGTTATGTTTAACTCAGGCATTTTCATTAGGGGAGCAATGTTAAAAAATATTATAAATATTGATTTATAACTTTTTTGGACTTCAAAAATGAATGAGAATTTTGTGAAAATGTTGGTAGAATGCATAATATCAAATAAAAAACGAATAATAATTATGAAATAGATACATATAGATCCTAATCTCAGTTATTCAAGAGGACATTTTGTGAAAAATTACTAAATTAATTTTTTTATTAAAGTTTTGTGAGAATTACCCGTGTGTGTGTGTGTGTGTTATTAATGGACTATAATAACAGGTCCATGCCAATTAATGTAGTGTATCCAAAATGGTGTGTGTGATTGAGTGTTTATAATGTAGAACAGTGTATCTAACCACAGGTACAGGTCTACCTGTAGTTCTCAGGCTTTAGGAATGCCTTTCCTTCTCCTATTTTCCCTACCACTCTGTCCCTTTCCTCTTCCCTCCATCTCTCCCTTTCCTCTTCTCTCCATCTCTCCCTTTCCCCTTCCCTCCATCTCTCCCTTTCCTTTCCCCTTTCCCCTTCCCTCCATCTCTCCCTTTCCCCTTCCCTCCATCTCTCCCTTTCCCCTTCCCTCCATCTCTCCCTTTCCTTTCCCCTTTCCCCTTCCCTCCATCTCTCCCTTTCCCCTTCCCTCCATCTCTCCCTTTCCCCTTCCGTCCATCTCTCCCTTTCCCCTTCCCTCCATCTCTCCCTTTCCCCTTCCGTCCATCTCTCCCTTTCCCCTTCCCTCCATCTCTCCCTTTCCCCTTCCCTCCATCTCTCCCTTTCCCCTTCCCTCCATCTCTCCCTTTCCCCTTCCCTCCATCTCTCCCTTTCCCCTTCCCTCCATCTCTCCCTTTCCCCTTCCCTCCATCTCTCCCTTTCCCCTTCCCTCCATCTCTCCCTTTCCCCTTCCCTCCATCTCTCCCTTTCCCCTTCCCTCCATCTCTCCCTTTCCCCTTCCCTCCATCTCTCCCACTCTGCTGAGGGAGGGATGTGAATTCTTCACACTCTTACTTCCTGGCACATGTTTTCATTACTCCGTCTTGCGGTGGTTGTTGTGAGCGGCGTGACCATTCTGCACCGCACCTTTCTTCTCCACCCCCTCCTCTTCCTCCCCTGACTCGTCTGTCTCTTCTTTATCGCTCCTCTCGTCCTCCACCTTTTCCTGAAGCGAAAGGAGAGAAAGAAAGAGAGGTGTGTTTAGAAACATGTCATCCGTCCAGAGACAATACTTTTCCTTTCCACAAACTGAACCCAAACCAGACTGCTGCTCTTTATCATCTGGGCTTTCCAACACATATCAACGTGTGATTTCTGAATAAACTTTCTCTCTCCTCCACCCACCCCTCCTCTCCCAGTCTCTCTCCTCCACGTAACTACCCCTCCTCTCCCAGTCTCTCTCCTCCACCTACCCACCCCTCCTCTCCCAGTCTCTCTCCTCCACCTACCCACCCCTCCTCTCCCAGTCTCTCTCCTCCACCTACCCACCCCTCCTCTCCCAGTCTCTCTCCTCCACGTAACTACCCCTCCTCTCCCAGTCTCTCTACTCCACCTACCCACCCCTCCTCTCCCAGTCTCTCTCCTCCACCTACCCACCCCTCCTCTCCCAGTCTCTCTACCACCTACCCACCCCTCCCCAGTCTCTCTCCTCCACCTACCCACCCCTCCTCTCCCAGTCTCTCTACTCCACCCACCCACCCCTCCTCTCCCAGTCTCTCTCCTCCACCTACCCACCCCTCCTCTCCCAGTCTCTCTACTCCACCTACCCACCCCTCCTCTCCCAGTCTCTCTCCTCCACCTACCCACCCCTCCTCGCCCAGTCTCTCTCCTCCACCTACCCACCCCTCCTCTCCCAGTCTCTCTACTCCACCTACCCACCCCTCCTCTCCCAGTCTCTCTCCTCCACCTACCCACCCCTCCTCGCCCAGTCTCTCTCCTCCACCTACCTACCCCTCCTCTCCCAGTCTCTCTCCTCCACCCCCCCACCCCTCCTCTCCCAGTCTCTTTCCTCCACCCACCCCTCGTCTCCCAGTCTCTCTCCTCCTCCACCTACCCACCCCTCCTCTCCCAGTCTCTCTCCTCCACCTACCCCACCCACCCCTCCTCTCCCAGTCTCTCTCCTCCTCCACCTACCCACCCCTCCTCTCCCAGTCTCTCTCCTCCTCCACCTACCCACCCCTCCTCTCCCAGTCTCTCTCCTCCTCCACCTACCCACCCCTCCTCTCCCAGTCTCTCTCCTCCACCTACCCACCCCTCCTCTCCCAGTCTCGCTCCTCCTCCACCTACCCACCCCTCCTCTCCCAGTCTCTCTCCTCCACCCACCCACCCCTCCTCTCCCAGTCTCTCTCCTCCTCCACCTACCCACCCCTCCTCTCCCAGTCTCTCTCCTCCACCCCCACCCCCAGTCTCTCTCCTCCACCTACCCACCCCTCCTCTCCCAGTCTCTCTCCTCCACCTACCCACCCCTCATCTCCCAGTCTCTGTCCTCCACCTACCCACCCCTCCTCTCCCAGTCTCTCTCCTCCACCTACCCACCCCTCCTCTCCCAGTCTCTCTCCTCCACCTACCCACCCCTCCTCTCCCAGTCTCTCTCCTCCACCTACCCACCCCTCCTCTCCCAGTCTCTCTCCTCCACCTACCCACCCTCCTCTCCCTGTCTCTCTCCTCCACCCACCCTTCCTCTCCCAGTCTCTCTCCTCCACCTACCCACCCCTCTTCTCCCAGTCTCTCTCCTCCACCTACCCACCCTCCTCTCCCTGTCTCTCTCCTCCACCCACCCCTCCTCTCCCTGTCTCTCTCCTCCACCCACCCTTCCTCTCCCAGTCTCTCTCCTCCACCTACCCACCCTCCTCTCCCTGTCTCTCTCCTCCACCCACCCTTCCTCTCCCAGTCTCTCTCCTCCACCTACCCACCCCTCCTCTCCCAGTCTCTCTCCTCCACCCACCCACCTCTCCTCTCCCAGTCTCTCTCCTCCACCCACCCCTCCTCTCCCTGTCTCTCTCCTCCACCCACCCTTCCTCTCCCAGTCTCTCTCCTCCACCTACCCACCCCTCCTCTCCCAGTCTCTCTCCTCCACCTACCCACCCCTCCTCTCCCAGTCTCTCTCCTCCACCTACCCACCCCTCTTCTCCCAGTCTCTCTCCTCCACCTACCCACCCTCCTCTCCCTGTCTCTCTCCTCCACCCACCCTTCCTCTCCCAGTCTCTCTCCTCCACCTACCCACCCTCCTCTCCCAGTCTCTCTCCTCCACCTACCCACCCCTCCTCTCCCAGTCTCTCTCCTCCACCTACCCACCCCTCCTCTCCCTGTCTCTCTCCTCCACCCACCCTTCCTCTCCCAGTCTCTCTCCTCCACCTACCCACCCCTCCTCTCCCAGTCTCTCTCCTCCACCTACCCACCCCTCCTCTCCCTGTCTCTCTCCTCCACCCACCCCTCCTCTCCCAGTCTCTCTCCTCCACCTACCCACCCCTCCTCTCCCAGTCTCTCTCCTCCACCTACCCCTCCTCTCCCAGTCTCTCTCCTCCACCTACCCACCCCTCCTCTCCCAGTCTCTCTCCTCCACCTACCCACTGTTACGTTCCCCAGTTTATGTGTTGTAGTTTGTATGTTTGCATGTGTTTATTTCAGGAAATGGCTTCCTGAAATCCATCAAGCAGCTGATTGGTCGACTCCAGGGCTAATTGGAGAGCTGACCCCGCCCCCTCATCAAGACGCAGCTGTCTCCAATTACCCATTCCATCTGAAGATATATAAAAGCCAGAGTTCTGTTCAGGAGAGAGAGAATTTTGCTGGAAGTAGATTTGCTAGAGAGATTTTGCTAGAGATTTTCTGGGAGGTCATTGCAGAGATTTTGCAAGAAGTTCATTGCTGAGAGTTGGTATGTTTTGTGAGTTTGTTGCTCAGATAGAGCTTATTTGATGTCCTTTGTTTGTTAGTTTGTTTGTGAAATTGTTTAATATTCTGTTTCATTTGTTCCCAGGGGGGAAGGGGAAGGCACCTAGGGAGTGCTAAGGCAAGAGGCCCGCGGGCATACATATACCCATAGCATATTCGCTGTCTAGGCACACTAGGTAAGACCTGGGCGCACCACCCCCTGTATTTTGGTTAGGGCACCAGGTGGTGCTAAATTAGGTAAGTAGTGGGTAGGCAGGTAAGATAGGAGAGGGGGGGGGCTTTGAGATTTACTTTCTTTGCTTTGGTTCCGTCCAGCCCCTTTTCCCCATATTACCGTGTGAAGGAATAAAGTCCTTGTAAACGGTACCACATTCTGTCTGTTGTCATCCTTACTCGCACCTACAGTCCATACCTTTTTCACTTCACGGAGAGTTTAATTGTAGCAGGGTGTTGCGTTCCCTCTTCATAGAGGCGTGCGTAACACCCACCTCTCCTCCACCTACCCCACCCACCGCTCCTCTCCCAGTCTCTCTCCTCCTCCACCTACCCACCCCTCCTCTCCCAGTCTCTCTCCTCCACCTACCCACCCCTCATCTCCCAGTCTCTCTCCTCCACCTACTCACCCCTCCTCTCCCAGTCTCTCTCCTCCTCCACCCCCCACCCCTCCTCTCCCAGTCTCTCTCCACCCCCCAACCCTCCTCTCCCAGTCTCTCTCCTCCACCCCCCACCCCTCCTCTCCCAGCTCTCTCCTCCACCTACCACCCCTCCTCTCCCAGTCTCTCTCCTCCACCCCCTCCTCTCCCAGTCTCTCTCCTCCACCCACCCCTCCTCTCCCAGTCTCTCTCCTCCACCTATCCCACCCACCCCGCCTCTCCCACTCTCTCTCCTCCACCTATCCCACCCACCCCTCCTCTCCCAGTCTCTCTCCTCCACCTATCCCACCCACCCCTCCTCTCCCAGTCTCTCTCTTCCACCTACCCACCCCTCCTCTCCCAGTCTCTCTCCTCCACCTATCCACCCCTCCTCTCCCAGTCTCTCTCCTCCACCCACCCACCTCTCCTCTCCCAGTCTCTCTCCTCCACCCCCCCACCCCTCCACTCCCAGTCTCTCTATGTCTCTACTTCTGTTTCCCACATATTCATTTCTCTCTCACATACAAGAAAAACAATAAAGATAGACTGGGTTGTGTGTTCAGTGTTGTCAGGATGCGTGTGCAATGCTGTAATGGCTGTGTATGTAGTGTTGTCAGGATGTGTGTGTGTGTGTGTGTAGTGTTGTCAGGATGTGTGTGTGTGTGTGTGTGTGTGTGTGTGTAGTGTTGTCAGGATGCATGTGCAATGCTGTAATGGCTGTGTATGTAGTGTTGTCAGGATGTGTGTGTGTGTGTGTGTGTGTGTGTGTGTGTGTGTGTGTGTAGTGTTGTCAGGATGTGTGTGTGTGATTAGTGTTGTCAGGGTGTGTAGTGTTGTCAGGATGTGTGTTCAGTGTTGTCAGGATGTGTGTGTGTGTGTGTGTGTGTGTGTGTAGTGTTGTCAGGGTGTGTGTGTGTGTAGTGTTGGCAGGGTGTGTGTGTGTGTGTGTAGTGTTGTCAGGGTGTGTGTGTGTGTAGTGTTGTCAGGGTGTGTGTGTGTGTGTGTGTAGTGTTGTCAGGGTGTGTGTGTGTAGTGTTGTCAGGTGTGTGTGTGTGTGTGTAGTGTTGTCCGGGTGTGTGTGTGTGTGTAGTGTTGTCAGGGTGTGTGTGTGTGTAGTGTTGTCAGGGTGTGTGTGTGTGTGTAGTGTTGTCAGGGTGTGTGTGTGTGTGTAGTGTTGTCAGGGTGTGTGTGCAGTGTTGTCAGGGTGTGTGTGTGTAGTGTTGTCAGGGTGTGTGTGTGTGTGTAGTGTTGTCAGGGTGTGTGTGTGTAGTGTTGTCAGGGTGTGTGTGTGTGCAGTGTTGTCAGGGTGTGTGTGTGTAGTGTTGTCAGGGTGTGTGTGTGTAGTGTTGTCAGGGTGTGTGTGTGTAGTGTTGTCAGGTGTGTGTGTGTGTGTAGTGTTGTGAGGGTGTGTGTGTGTGTAGTGTTGTCAGGGTGTGTGTGTGTGTGTGTAGTGTTGTCAGGGTGTGTGTGTGTGTAGTGTTGTCAGGGTGTGTGTGTGTGTGTAGTGTTGTCAGGGTGTGTGCAGTGTTGTCAGGGTGTGTGTGTGTAGTGTTGTCAGGGTGTGTGTGTGTAGTGTTGTCAGGGTGTGTGTGTGTAGTGTTGTCAGGGTGTGTGTGTGTAGTGTTGTCAGGGTGTGTGTGCAGTGTTGTGTACATACATCGCTGCTCAGGAAGCGGACGGCCATACGCAGAATGAGGAAGGCCCAGAAGATATGGAGACACTGCAGCACCATCATAAGGAAATTCAGGAAGTAGTATCCAAAGAACGGAGAGTACATAGTCATCGGATAAATGTACGTAGAATAAATGATGCTGAGAGAGAAGATGGGGGGGCAAGAAGAGCAATAACATCAGTAACAACCAACATTTATGATGCTAATCAGAATGTGTTGTTCACTGACTTGCCTAGTTAAAGGTTACATAAGTAAAACAATCAGAATGGCTGTGAGAGACAGATCATTGGTGTGTGGTGGGAGTGTTCAGGTGTCATCTCACTAGAAGGGGAAGATATAGAGTCTAGTGAAGATGAAGACGGCAGCGAAGAGGAAGAAGACGTAGTTACTGGTGTTTCTCCATCCAGCATAGATGAATATCTTAGCGGACTATCAGAGAGAGAGAGAGAAAGGTTGTTGTTGATAGAAAATAATTGTAATGTCATATTTCTTCCACCAGATGACAGTACTAAATCTCTCCATATCTCCACTTCTCCAATATCAGTAGTACTTTGTCCACTTCCTGGTTTATCAAATCAAATGGGATTTCCTTGTGGGTGATTCCCCTGTGGGCCCCACCTACAAACTACATGTGCTAACTGTATTATTGTGTTTATTATCGTATCATGGCAGTGATATTATTGTCATGTTATGTTGGTGACCCAGCTCTCCTGTAATTGGTTGTACCTCCAGTAAATAGTCGGAGGAGTCGTGCAGCAGCATGATGAGCGTACCCGCTCTGATGTAGTTGACACACCAGGAGAAACTGATGAGGAAGATGGTGGCCATATGGTGAACCATCTGCTCCTTAAAGTCCTACAGAGAGGAAGGGAAGGAGAGAAGGAGGGAAAGAGAGAAATGCAGGGAGGGAGAGAGAAGGTTAGAGTTTGTGTTTTGTTACCTTGATAACATTCGGATCCTTCACACACACACACACGCACGCACGCAAACACGCACAACACGCACACACACACACACACACACACACACACACACACACACACACACACACACACACACACACACACACACACACACACACACACACACACACACACACACACACACACAGGTGACATCATTCAGCAGGTACACACGGTCTGTACTGACCTGACCCTAGTGGAGTAGAGTCCACTGACAAACTCCCCTTTAACCTCCGGCTCCACATACACAAACACGTCATATCAGTCCAATGTCCACCTCCTGCAGTTGCCCCCTGGCCCCTGTCCCTATACACACTGACACTTACATCAGTGCCATGACAGTAACCCCTGGTCGTCAGTACAGGGGCAACACCACGGCGACAGCAGGAGAGGGATCGGAAAGACTTGCTTACTGTTTTCAATGAATCACTTGTAGCTAACAGAGTGTGCAGCCTTGGTTAACCACTATCCCTGATCTTGTCAACTGCACTCCCCATGTATGGAAGAATCTTCAGGTGATCTGCGTGCTGTATTGATTGACTCTTAAAGTGAATAGGACTGTAAGTAAAGGGATTCTGTACCACCATTTTTAGTGGTTGATTTGTATACTGTATTCTTGATTGTTACAAGCATAGTGTGCTTCATAGAGCAGGCATGGTGCACACTTACTTTCCGTTTGACGTCTGATGCCACACTGAAGATTAGAGAGACGTAGAAACCCAGCTCTATCATATAGTACCAATACTGAGACGGCAGGAGAGTCTGGGGGAGAGATGAGAGATTGAGGGATGGAGAGAGAAATAGATGAGGGATGGAGGGAAATAGATGAGGGAAGGAGGGAAATAGATGAGGGATGGAGAGAGAAATAGATGAGGGATGAATGGAAATAGATGAGGGATGGAGAGAGAAATAGATGAGGGATGGAGGGAAATAGATGAGGGATGGAGAGAGAAATAGATGAGGGATAGAGGGAAATAATGAGAGATGAAGGGATGGAGGGAAATAGATGAGGGATAGAGGGAAATAGATGTGGGATGGAGACAGAAATAGATGAGGGATGGAGAGAGAAATAGATGAGGGATGAAGGGAAATAGATGAGGGATGAAGGGAAATAGATGAGGGATGAAGAGAGAAATGGATGAGGGATGGAGAGAGAAATAGATGAGGGATAGAGGGAAATAATGAGGGATGAAGGGATGGAGAGAGAAATAGATGAGGGATGGAGACAGAAATAGATGAGGGATGGAGACAGAAATGGATGAGGGATGGAGGAAAATAGATGAGGGAAGGAGGGAAATAGATGAGGGAAGGAGGGAAATAGATGTGGGATGGAGAGAGAAATAGATGAGGGATGGAGAGAGAAATAGATGAGGGATAGAGGGAAATAATGAGGGATGAAGGGATGGAGAGAGAAATAGATGAGGGATGGAGGGAAATAGATGAGGGATAGAGGGAAATAATGAGGGATGAAGGGAAATAGATGTGGGATGGAGACAGAAATAGATGAGGGATGGAGGGATGGAGAGAAATTGACGAGGGATGGAGAGAGAAATAGATGAGGGATGAAGGGAAATAGATGAGGGATTGAGAGAGAAATAGATGAGGGATGGAAAGAAATTGATGAGAGATGGAGGGATGGAGAAAGAAATAGATGAGGGATCAATGGAAATAGATGAGGGATGGAGGGATGGAGGGATGGAGGGATGGAGAGAGAAATAGATGAGGGATGGAGAGAGAAATAGATGAGGGATGGAGGGAAATAGATGAGGGATGGAAAGAAATTGATGAGAGATGGAGAAAGAAATAGATGCGGGATGAAGGGAAATAGATGAGGGATGAAGGGAAATAGATGAGGGATGGAGAGAGAAATAGATGAGGGATGAATGGAAATAGATGAGGGATGAAGGGAAATAGATGAGGGATGGAGAGAGAAATAGATGAGGGATGAATGGAAATAGAAGAGGGATGAATGGAAATAGATGAGGGATGGAGGGAAATAGATGAGGGATGGAGGGAAATAGATGAGGGATGGAGAGAGAAATAGATGAGGGATGAATGGAAATAGATGAGGGATGAATGGAAATAGATGAGGGATGAAGGGAAATAGATGAGGTATGGAGAGAGAAATAGATGAGGGATGAATGGAAATAGATGAGGGATGAATGGAAATAGATGAGGGATGGAGGGAAATAGATGAGGGATGGAGGGAAATAGATGAGGGATGGAGAGAGAAATAGATGAGGGATGAATGGAAATAGATGAGGGATGAATGGAAATAGATGAGGGATGGAGGGAAATAGATGAGGGATGGAGGGAGAAATAGATGAGGGATGGAGGGAAATAGATGAGGGATGGAGGGAGAAATAGATGAGGGATGGAGGGAAATAGATGAGAGATGGAGGGATCGAGGGAAATTGATGAGAGATGGAGGGATAGGGAGAGAGATGAGATGGGGAGATTATAGGGGAGAGAGAGAGAGAGGAGAGAAAGAGCAAGATAATATCAACATACATTGATACTTCCATAATATGCTTTCTGAACACAGTCAAACACTGGACATAACATGATATGATTGATTATGATATATGCCTTCCAATGACTTTCCTATGTTACAATGTATTAGTTACCACTCATCAATAACCAGAGGGACATACCAGAATAGGGAAGCCCTGCCACATCTCCTTAAAGTCATACAGCCAGGGTTTCTGAGAGAGGGAGAGAGCCATACATAAATCAGACACTTCTAACTTCAGTCACAGAGAAATACAGCATTGAAACAGATAAATCATTTTCACACCTTCTTTCCCTCTGTATATTAATGTGGCTTTATAATTCTCTTCCAGTGTCATTCGTAACTTCTTTATTAATCATGTTAGAAAAACATCAAATTGTATAACATTTGTTTTGGATACTCCGTTGTCCCTGATATAACCAGCCCTGTTGTTGACTATTCTATCTTAGTATTCTGTAACACATTAATGCTGTCAGTGAACAGGCTCTGTTTCTCCCATCAATGGTTTAACTAGGATCTAAAGTTGAAACGATGAGTTATGACAGAGGTCAGATGACACGATTGACCAATGTTGGTGTAGGAGATTAGCTTGGAGACAGGCGAGAGTTTTAAAGGTCAAAGGTGAAACAGCAGTACTCACGTCAATGAGGGCAGCCAGGCCAGCAATGAAAGCAAGAAGGTAAAAGGTGAATCTCCAACTGCAAGAGAACACACACAATCATTGGACAACACACACACACACACACACACACAGACTTTATACTACAATGCATTTGGAAAGTATTCAGACCCCTTGACCTTTTCCACATTTTGTTACGCTACCGCCTTATTCTAAAATTGATTAAATCGTTTTTTCCCACATCAATCTACACACAATACCCCATTATGACAAAGTAAAAACAGCTTTTTAGATATTATGGCAAATGTATTAAAAATACAAAACTTAAATATCATATTTACATAAGTATTCAGACCCTTTACTCAGTACTTTGTTGAAGCACCTTCAGCAGCGATTATGGCCTCGAGTCTTCTTGGGTATGACCCTAAAAGCTTGGCACATCTGTATTTGGGGAGCACACCTGTATTTTGGGAGTTACTCCCATTCTTCTATGCAGATCCTCTCAAACTCAGTCAGGTTGAATGGGGAGCGTCGCTGACCAGTTAATCCAAAAATGTTCGATCGGGTTCAAGTCCAGGCTCTGGCTGGGCTACTCAAGGACATTCAGAGACTTGTCCCGAAACCACCCCTGTGTTGTCTAGGCTGTGTGCTCAGAGTCATTGACCTTTTGGAAGATGACCCTTCACCCCAGGCAGAGGTCCTGAACAGGTTTTTATCAAGGATCACTCTGTACTTTGCTCCGTTCATCTTTCCCTTGTCTCCTGCTGCTGAAAAACATCCCCACAGCATGATGCTGCCACCACCATGCTTCACCGTAGGGATGGTGCCAGGTTTCCTTCAGACGCGACACTTGGCATTCAGGCCAAATAGTTCAATCTTGGTTTCATCAGAACAGATTTCTTTTTTCAAGCAGGGCTGTCATCTGCCTTTTACTGATGAGTGGCTTCCGTCTGGCCACTCTACCATAAAGGCCTGATTGCTGGAGTGCTGCAGAGATGGGTTCCCCGGGCCGTGTATGTGAATTATGGCAGCCCCCCGCAACTCTCTGATTCAGAGGGGTTGGGTTAAATGCGGAAGACACATTTCAGTTGAATGCATTCAGTTGTACAACTGACTAGGTATCCCCCTTTCCCTTTCTGGAAGGTTCTCCCATAGAGTGACCATCGGGTTCTTGGTCACCTCCCTGACCAAGGCCCTTCTCCCCTGATTTCTCAGTTTGACTGGGCGGCCAGCTCTAGGAAGAGTCTTACTGGTTCCAAACTTAGTTCATTTAAGAACGATGGAGGCGACTGTGTTCTTGAGGACCTGCAATGCTGCAGACATTTTTTGATACCCTTCCCAGATCTGTTCCTCGACACAATCCTGCCTCGGAGCTCTATGGACAATTCCTTCAACCTCATGGCTTGGTTTTTCCTCTGACATGCACTGTCGACTGTGGGACCTTATATAGACAGGTGTGTGCCTTTCCAAATGATGTCCAGTCAAAACATTTGACCAAATGTGGACTCTAATCAAGTTGTAGAAACATCAAGGATGATCAATGGAAACAGGATGAACCAGAGCTCAATTTCGAATCTCATAGCAAATGGTCTGAATACTTATGTAAATAAAGTATTTCAGTTTTTTATTTTTAATACATTTGCACAAATTTAAAAAAAAAACTGTTATCAGTTGGTCATTATGGGGTATTGTATGTAGATTGATGAAGGAATAAATATATGTAATCCATTTTAGAATAAGGCTGTAATGTAAAAAAATGTGGCAAAAGTGAAGGGGTCTGAATACTTTCTGAATGCACTTATAGGTACAGTAAAGAGAACATACACACATTCTGTTAAACTGAAATGGAACAGTCCCGTGCAAACTTCCCAGCACACAATGGGAACAGTCATACAGTAGCCTCCCAGTTCAGTGCTGTCACACAGAAACCAGACCTCCAGTACTGTACAACACAACAACCTGCTGACAACAGATAGAGACCTCCAGTACTGTACAACACAACAACCTGCTGACAACAGATAGAAACCTCCAGTACTGTACAACAACCTGCTGACTACAGATAGAGACCTCCAGTACTGTACAACAACCTGCTGACTACAGATAGAGACCTCCAGTACTGTACAACAACAACCTGCTGACTACAGATAGAGACCTCCAGTACTGTACAACAACCTGCTGACTACAGATAGAGACCTCCAGTACTGTACAACAACAACCTGCTGACTACAGATAGAGACCTCCAGTACTGTACAACAACCTGCTGACTACAGATAGAGACCTCCAGTACTGTACAACAACAACCTGCTGACTACAGATAGAGACCTCCAGTACTGTACAACAACCTGCTGACTACAGATAGAGACCTCCAGTACTGTACAACAACCTGCTGACTACAGATAGAGACCTCCAGTACTGTACAACAACAACCTGCTGACTACAGATAGAGACCTCCAGAACTGTACAACAACAACCTGCTGACTACAGATAGAGACCTCCAGTACTGTACAACACAACAACCTGCTGACTACAGATAGAGACCTCCAGTACTGTACAACAACAACCTGCTGACTACAGATAGAGACCTCCAGTACTGTACAACACAACAACCTGCTGACTACAGATAGAGACCTCCAGTACTGTACAACAACCTGCTGACTACAGATAGAGACCTCCAGTACTGTACAACACAACAACCTGTTGACTACAGATAGAGACCTCCAGTACTGTACAACAACCTGCTGACTACAGATAGAGACCTCCAGTAGTGTACAACACAACAACCTGCTGACTACAGATAGAGACCTCCAGTAGTGTACAACACAACAACCTGCTGACTACAGATAGAGACCTCCAGTAGTGTACAACACAACAACCTGCTGACTACAGATAGAGACCTCCAGTACTGTACAACAACCTGCTGACTACAGATAGAGACCCCAGTACTGTACAACACAAAAACCTGTTGACTACAGATAGAGACCTCCAGTACTGTACAACAACAACCTGCTGACTACAGATAGAGACCTCCAGTACTGTACAACAACAACCTGCTGACTACAGATAGAGACCTCCAGTAGTGTACAACACAACAACCTGCTGACTACAGATAGAGACCTCCAGTACTGTACAACAACCTGCTGACTACAGATAGAGACCTCCAGTACTGTACAACAACCTGCTGACTACAGATAGAGACCTCCAGTAGTGTACAACACAACAACCTGCTGACTACAGATAGAGACCTCCAGTACTGTACAACACAACAACCTGGTGACTACAGATAGAGACCTCCAGTACTGTACAACAACCTGCTGACTACAGATAGAGACCTCCAGTAGTGTACAACACAACAACCTGCTGACTACAGATAGAGACCTCCAGTACTGTACAACAACAACCTGCTGACTACAGATAGAGACCTCCAGTACTGTACAACAACAACCTGCTGACTACAGATAGAGACCTCCAGTACTGTACAACAACAACCTGCTGACTACAGATAGAGACCTCCAGTACTGTACAACAACAACCTGCTGACTACAGATAGAGACCTCCAGAACTGTACAACAACAACCTGCTGACTACAGATAGAGACCTCCAGTACTGTACAACAACCTGCTGACTACAGATAGAGACCTCCAGTACTGTACAACAACAACCTGCTGACTACAGATAGAGACCTCCAGAACTGTACACCAACAACCTGCTGACTACAGATAGAGACCTCCAGTACTGTACAACACAACAACCTGGTGACTACAGATAGAGACCTCCAGTACTGTACAACAACAACAGATAGAGACCTGTACTGACAACAACCTACAGATAGAGACCTCCAGTACTGTACAACAACAACCTGCTGACTACAGATAGAGACCTCCAGTAGTGTACAACACAACAACCTGCTGACTACAGATAGAGACCTCCAGTAGTGTACAACACAACAACCTGCTGACTACAGATAGAGACCTCCAGTAGTGTACAACACAACAACCTGCTGACTACAGATAGAGACCCCTCCAGTACTGTACAACAACCTGCTGACTACAGATAGAGACCCCTCCAGTACTGTACAACAACCTGCTGACTACAGATAGAGACCTCCAGTACTGTACAACACAACAACCTGGTGACTACAGATAGAGACCTCCAGTACTGTACAACAACAACCTGCCAACTACAGATAGAGACCTCCAGTACTGTACAACAACCTGCTGACTACAGATAGAGACCTCCAGTACTGTACAACAACAACCTGCTGACTACAGATAGAGACCTCCAGTACTGTACAACAACCTGCTGACTACAGATAGAGACCTCCAGTACTGTACAACAACAACCTGCTGACTACAGATAGAGACCTCCAGTACTGTACAACACAACAACCTGGTGACTACAGATAGAGACCTCCAGTACTGTACAACAACAACCTGCTGATAGAGACCTCCAGTACTGTACAACAACCTGCTGACTACAGATAGAGACCTCCAGTACTGTACAACAACCTGCTGACTACAGATAGAGACCTCCAGTACTGTACAACAACAACCTGCTGAACAGATAGAGACCTGCTGACTACAGATAGAGACCTCCAGATAGAGACCTCCAGTACAAACAACAACCTGCTGACTACAGATAGAGACCTCCAGTACTGTACAACAACAACCTGCTGACTACAGATAGAGACCTCCAACAACCTGCTGACTACAGATAGTCCAGTACAAACACAACAACCTGCTGACTACAGATAGAGACCTCCAGTACTGTACAACAACCTGCTGACTACAGATAGAGACCCCAGTACTGTACAACACAAAAACCTGTTGACTACAGATAGAGACCTCCAGTACTGTACAACAACAACCTGCTGACTACAGATAGAGACCTCCAGTAGTGTACAACACAACAACCTGCTGACTACAGATAGAGACCTCCAGTACTGTACAACACAACAACCTGCTGACTACAGATAGAGACCTCCAGTACTGTACAACACAACAACCTGCTGACTACAGATAGAGACCTCCAGTAGTGTACAACACAACAACCTGCTGACTACAGATAGAGACCTCCAGTACTGTACAACAACAACCTGCTGACTACAGATAGAGACCTCCAGTACTGTACAACACAACAACCTGCTGACTACAGATAGAGACCTCCAGTACTGTACAACAACAACCTGCTGACTACAGATAGAGACCTCCAGAACTGTACAACAACAACCTGCTGACTACAGATAGAGACCTCCAGTACTGTACAACAACAACCTGCTGACTACAGATAGAGACCTCCAGTACTGTACAACAACAACCTGCTGACTACAGATAGAGACCTCCAGTACTGTACAACAACCTGCTGACTACAGATAGAGACCTGTACTGTACAACAACCCTACAGATAGAGACCTCCAGTACTGTACAACACAACAACCTGCTGACTACAGATAGAGACCTCCAGTACTGTACAACAACAACCTGCCAGATACTGTACAACAACAACCTGCTGACTACAGATAGAGAGACCTCCAGTACTGTACAACAACAACCTGCTGACTACAGATAGAGACCTCCAGTACTGTACAACAACAACCTGCTGACTACAGATAGAGACCTCCAGAGACAACAACAACCTGCCAGATAGAGACCTGTACAACAACAAACAACCTGCTGACTACAGATAGAGACCTCCAGTACTGTACAACAACCTGCTGACTACAGATAGAGAGACCTCCACTACAGATAGAGACTCCAGTACTGTACAACACAACAACCTGCTGACTACAGATAGAGACCTCCAGTACTGTACAACAGTACTGTACAACAACCTGCTGACTACAGATAGAGACCTCCAGTACTGTACAACACAACAACCTGCTGACTACAGATAGAGACCTCCAGTACTGTACAACAACACTACAGATAGAGACCTCCAGCTGACTACAGATAGAGACCTCCAGTACTGTACAACAACAACTGCTGACTACAGATAGAGACCTCCAGTACTGTGACAAACAACAAACCTGCTGACTACAGATAGAGACCTCCAGTACTGTACAACAACCTGCTGACTACAGATAGAGACCTCCAGTACTGTACAACACAACAACCTGCTGACTACAGATAGAGACCTCCAGTACTGTACAACAACCTGCTGACTACAGATAGAGACCTCCAGTACTGTACAACAACAACCTGCTGACTACAGATAGAGACCTCCAGTACTGTACAACACAACAACCTGCTGACTACAGATAGAGACCTCCAGTACTGTACAACACAACAACCTGCTGACTACAGATAGAGACCTCCAGTACTGTACAACAACAACCTGCTGACTACAGATAGAGACCTCCAGTACTGTACAACACAACAACCTGCTGACTACAGATAGAGACCTCCAGTACTGTACAACAACAACCTGCTGACTACAGATAGAGACCTCCAGTACTGTACAACAACAACCTGCTGACTACAGATAGAGACCTCCAGTACTGTACAACAACAACCTGCTGACTACAGATAGAGACCTCCAGTAGTGTACAACACAACAACCTGCTGACTACAGATAGAGACCTCCAGTACTGTACAACAACCTGCTGACTACAGATAGAGACCTCCAGTACTGTACAACAACAACCTGCTGACTACAGATAGAGACCTCCAGTACTGTACAACACAACAACCTGCTGACTACAGATAGAGACCTCCAGTACTGTACAACACAACAACCTGCTGACTACAGATAGAGACCTCCAGTACTGTACAACAACAACCTGCTGACTACAGATAGAGACCTCCAGTACTGTACAACAACAACCTGCTGACTACAGATAGAGACCTCCAGTACTGTACAACAACAACCTGCTGACTACAGATAGAGACCTCCAGTACTGTACAACAACAACCTGCTGACTACAGATAGAGACCTCCAGTACTGTACAACACAACAACCTGCTGACTACAGATAGAGACCTCCAGTACTGTACAACACAACAACCTGCTGACTACAGATAGAGACCTCCAGTACTGTACAACAACAACCTGCTGACGACAGATAGAGATAGAGACCTCCAGTACTGTAAACAACAACTGCTGACTACAGATAGAGACCTCCAGTACTGTACAACAACAACCTGCTGACTACAGATAGAGACCTCCAGTACTGTACAACACAACAACCTGTTGACTACAGATAGAGACCTCCAGTACTGTACAACAACAACCTGCTGACTACAGATAGAGACCTCCAGTACTGTACAACAACAACCTGCTGACTACAGATAGAGACCTCCAGTAGTGTACAACAACAACCTGCTGACTACAGATAGAGACCTCCAGTAGTGTACAACAACAACCTGCTGACTACAGATAGAGACCTCCAGTACTGTAAACAACAACCTGCTGACTACAGATAGAGACCTCCAGTACTGTACAACAACAACCTGCTGACTACAGATAGAGACCTCCAGTAGTGTACAACAACAACCTGCTGACTACAGATAGAGACCTCCAGTAGTGTACAACAACAACCTGCTGACTACAGATAGAGACCTCCAGTACTGTACAACAACAACCTGCTGACTACAGATAGAGACCTCCAGTACTGTACAACAACAACCTGCTGACTACAGATAGAGACCTCCAGTACTGTACAACACAACAACCTGCTGACTACAGATAGAGACCTCCAGTACTGTACAACAACAACCTGCTGACAACAGATAGAGACCTCCAGTACTGTACAACAACCTGCTGACTACAGATAGAGACCTCCAGTACTGTACAACAACAACCTGCTGACTACAGATAGAGACCTCCAGTACTGTACAACAACCTGCTGACAACAGATAGAGACCTCCAGTACTGTACAACAACAACCTGCTGACTACAGATAGAGACCTCCAGTACTGTACAACAACCTGCTGACTACAGATAGAGACCTCCAGTACTGTACAACAACCTGCTGACAACAGATAGAGACCTCCAGTACTGTACAACAACAACCTGCTGACTACAGATAAAGACCTCCAGTACTGTACAACAACCTGCTGACTACAGATAGAGACCTCCAGTACTGTATAACAACCTGCTGACTACAGATAGAGACCTCCAGTACTGTACAACAACCTGCTGACTACAGATAGAGACCTCCAGTACTGTACAACAACCTGCTGACTACAGATAGAGACCTCCAGTACTGTACAACAACCTGCTGACTACAGATAGAGACCTCCAGTACTGTACAACAACAACCTGCTGACTACAGATAGAGACCTCCAGTACTGTACAACAACCTGCTGACTACAGATAGAGACCTCCAGTACTGTACAACAACCTGCAACAACCTGTACTGACTACAGATAGAGACCTCCAGTACTGTACAACAACAACCTGCTGACTACAGATAGAGACCTCCAGTAGTGTACAACACAACAACCTGCTGACTACAGATAGAGACCTCCAGTACTGTACAACAACCTGCTGACTACAGATAGAGACCTCCAGTACTGTACAACAACAACCTGCTGACTACAGATAGAGACCTCCAGTACTGTACAACAACCTGCTGACTACAGATAGAGACCTCCAGTACTGTACAACAACCTGCTGACTACAGATAGAGACCTCCAGTACTGTACAACACAACAACCTGCTGACTACAGATAGAGACCTCCAGTACTGTACAACAACAACCTGCTGACGACAGATAGAGACCTCCAGTACTGTACAACAACAACCTGCTGACTACAGATAGAGACCTCCAGTAGTGTACAACAACAACCTGCTGACTACAGATAGAGACCTCCAGTAGTGTACAACAACAACCTGCTGACTACAGATAGAGACCTCCAGTACTGTAAAACAACCTGCTGACTACAGATAGAGACCTCCAGTACTGTACAACAACAACCTGCTGACTACAGATAGAGACCTCCAGTAGTGTACAACAACAACCTGCTGACTACAGATAGAGACCTCCAGTACTGTACAACAACAACCTGCTGACTACAGATAGAGACCTCCAGTAGTGTACAACAACAACCTGCTGACTACAGATAGAGACCTCCAGTAGTGTACAACAACAACCTGCTGACTACAGATAGAGACCTCCAGTACTGTACAACAACAATCTGCTGACTACAGATAGAGACCTCCAGTACTGTACAACAACAACCTGCTGACTACAGATAGAGACCTCCAGTACTGTACAACACAACAACCTGCTGACTACAGATAGAAACCTCCAGTACTGTACAACAACAACCTGCTGACTACAGATAGAGACCTCCAGTACTGTACAACAACAACCTGCTGACTACAGATAGAGACCTCCAGTACTGTACAACAACAACCTGCTGACTACAGATAGAGACCTCCAGTACTGTACAACAACAACCTGCTGACTACAGATAGAGACCTCCAGTACTGTACAACAACAACCTGCTGACTACAGATAGAGACCTCCAGTACTGTACAACAACCTGCTGACTACAGATAGAGACCTCCAGTACTGTACAACAACAACCTGCTGACTACAGATAGAGACCTCCAGTACTGTACAACACAACAACCTGCTGACTACAGATAGAGACCTCCAGTACTGTACAACAACCTGCTGACTACAGATAGAGACCTCAAGTACTGTACAACACAACAACCTGCTGACTACAGATAGAGACCTCCAGTACTGTACAACAACAACCTGCTGACTACAGATAGAGACCTCCAGTACTGTATAACAACCTGCTGACTACAGATAGAGACCTCCAGTACTGTATAACAACAACCTGCTGACTACAGATAGAGACCTCCAGTAATGTACAACAACCTGCTGACTACAGATAGAGACCTCCAGTACTGTACAACAACCTGCTGACTACAGATAGAGACCTCCAGTACTGTACAACAACAACCTGCTGACTACAGATAGAGACCTCCAGTACTGTACAACAACCTGCTGACTACAGATAGAGACCTCCAGTACTGTACAACAACAACCTGCTGACTACAGATAGAGACCTCCAGTACTGTACAACAACAACCTGCTGACTACAGATAGAGACCTCCAGTAGTGTACAACACAACAACCTGCTGACTACAGATAGAGACCTCCAGTACTGTACAACAACCTGCTGACTACAGATAGAGACCTCCAGTACTGTACAACAACAACCTGCTGACTACAGATAGAGACCTCCAGTACTGTACAACAACAACCTGCTGACTACAGATAGAGACCTCCAGTACTGTACAACAACCTGCTGACTACAGATAGAGACCTCCAGTACTGTACAACACAACAACCTGCTGACTACAGATAGAGACCTCCAGTACTGTACAACAACCTGCTGACTACAGATAGAGACCTCCAGTACTGTACAACAACCTGCTGACTACAGATAGAGACCTCCAGTACTGTACAACAACAACCTGCTGACAACAGATAGAGATTGTGATTGTGATATTAACTACAGGTTGTTATCTACACTAGTGATTGTGATATTAACTACAGGTTGTCTCTACACTAGTGATTGTGATATTAACTACAGGTTGTTATCTACACTAGTGATTGTGATATTAACTACAGGTTGTTATCTACACTAGTGATTGTGATATTAACTACAGGTTGTTATCTACACTAGTGATTGTGATATTAACTACAGGTTGTTATCTACACTAGTGATTGTGATATTAACTACAGGTTGTTATCTACACTAGTGATTGTGATAATCACTACAGGTTGTTATCTACACTAGTAATTGTGATATTAATGTCAGTATTAGTGTAACACAGCCACTGTCTCAGTCCAATAACAATGACACACACTGTTGGGATATAAATTGATTCTGCTAATAGGACCAAACTGTCTCCTGGGACTGGTGAGGGATGTGAGAGGCGGGCGGCATATGTGTGTGTGTGTGGCCTGGGGGGTAGGAGGAGTGTCAGATATACTGTAAATAGACTCATGCTTTAACACTCAGACATGTGCTCACAGGCCAATGTCAGCACGTGTGTGTCTGTGCATGTGGGTATGTTGGTGACAGATTGGCATTGAGCAGCTGTTTGTGAAGCTGTTGTGTTGTTATCTTGTTTTGTGCCTGTGTTCATGCATGTGTGTGTGTGTGTGTGTGCATGTGTGGTAGTGTGTATGCATATAGGTATTTGTGTGTGTGTGTGTGTGTGTGTGTGTGTGTGTGTGTGTGTCTGTGTGTGTGTACCTGGCCTCTTTGAACTTCTTCAGTAGACTGGGTCGGTCCTGGTTCCTGCGTCTCCTGAACCATCTCTGCACCTGTCTCTCTGAACAACCTGTCTGCTTACACAGACTGTCTATAGAACTCTGTAGGAGGGAATAGAGGGAGAGAGAAAGGGAGGAGGGAGGGAGAGCGGGGGAATAGGGGGAGAGAGAAAGGGAGGAAGGAGAGAGAGCGGGGGATAGGGGGAGAGAGAAAGGGAGGAGGGAGGGGGAGCGGGGAATAGGGGGAGAGAGAAAGGGAGGAGGGAGGGAGAGCCACTGGGGGGAATAGGGGGAGAGAAAAAGGGGTGAGGAGGGAGGGGGAGCGGGGAATAGGGGGAGAGAGAAAGGGAGGGAGAGCGGGGGATAGGGGAGAGAGAGAAGGGAGGAGGGAGGGAGAGCGGGGAATAGGGGAGAGAGAAAGGGAGGAGGGAGGGAGAGCGGGGGATAGGGGGAGAGAGAAAGGAGAAGGGAGGGAGAGCAGGGGATAGGGGGAGAGAGAAAGGAGGAGGGAGAGAGAGCGGGGATAGGGGAGAGAGAAAGGGAGGAGGGAGGGAGAGCGGGGGGAATAGGGGGAGAGAGAAAGGGAGGAGGGAGGGGGGGAGCGGGAATAGGGGGAGAGAGAAAGGGAGGAGGGAGAGAGAGCGGGGATAGGGGGAGAGAGAAAGGGAGGAGGGAGGGAGAGCAGGGGAATAGGGGGAGAGAGAAAGGGAGGAGGAGGGGGAGCGGGGAATAGGGGAGAGAGAAAGGAGGAGGGAGGGAGGGGGAATAATAGGGGGAGAGAAAAAGGGAGGAGGGAGGGAGAGCGGGGGAATAGGGGGAGAGAGAAAGGGAGGAGGGAGGGGGAGCGGGGAATAGGGGGAGAGAGAAAGGGAGGAGGGAGGGAGAGCGGGGATAGGGGAGAGAGAAAGGGAGGAGGGAGGGGGAGCGGGGGATAGGGGAGAGAGAAAGGGAGGAGGGAGGGGAAGCGGGGAATAGGGGGAGAGAGAAAGGGAGGAGGGAGGGAGAGCGGGAATAGGGGAGAGAGAAAGGGAGGAGGGAGGGAGAGCGGGGAATAGGGGGAGAGAGAAAGGGGAGGAGGGAGGGGAGGGGGAATAGGGGAGAGAGAAAGGGAGGAGGGAGGGGAGCGGGGGATAGGGGAGAGAGAAAGGGAGGAGGGAGAGAGAGGGGGATAGGGGGAGAGAGAAAGGGAGGAGGGAGGGAGAGGGGGATAGGGGGAGAGAGAAAGGAGGAGGGAGAGAGAGCGGGGATAGGGGGAGAGAGAAAGGGAGGAGGGAGGGAGAGCGGGGGAATAGGGGGAGATCGAAAAGGGGAGGAGGGAGGGAGAGCGGGGGATAGGGGGAGAGAGAAAGGGAGGAGGGAGGGAGAGCGGGGAATAGGGGGAGAGAGAAAGGGAGGAGGGAGGGAGAGCGGGGGATAGGGGGAGAGAGAAAGGGAGGAGGGGGGGAGAGCGGGGGATAGGGGGAGAGAGAAAGGGAGGAGGGAGAGAGAGCGGGGATAGGGGAGAGAGAAAGGAGGAGGGAGGGAGAGCGGGGAATAGGGGGAGAGAGAAAGGGAGGAGGGAGGGGAGCGGGGAATAGGGGAGAGAGAAAGGGAGGAGGGAGGGAGAGAGCGGGGATAGGGGAGAGAGAAAGGGAGGAGGGAGGGAGAGCGGGGAATAGGGGAGAGAGAAAGGGAGGAGGGAGGGGGAGCGGGGAATAGGGGGAGAGAGAAAGGAGGAGGGATTGAGAGGGGATAGGGGAGAGAGAAAGGGAGGAGGGAGGGAGAGCGGGGATAGGGGGAGAGAGAAAGGAGGAGGGAGAGAGAGCGGGGATAGTGGGAGAGAGAAAGAGAGGTGGGAGGGAGAGCGGGGAATAGGGGGAGAGAGAAAGGAGGAGGGAGGGAGAGCGGGGAATAGGGGGAGAGAGAAAGGGAGGAGGGAGGGAGGGAGGAGCGGGGAATAGGGGGAGAGAGAAAGAGAGGAGGGAGGGAGAGCGGGGGAATAGGGGGAGAGAGAAAGGGAGGAGGGAGGGAGAGCGGGGATAGGGGGAGAGAGAAAGGGAGGGGAGCGGGGGATAGGGGGAGAGAGAAAGGGAGGAGGGAGAGAGAGCGGGGATAGGGGGAGAGAGAAAGGGAGGAGGGAGGGAGAGCGGGGATAGGGGGAGAGAGAAAGGGAGGAGGGAGGGGGAGCGGGGAATAGGGGGAGAGAGAAAGGGAGGAGGGAGGGAGAGCGGGGGAATAGGGGGAGAGAGAAAGGGAGGAGGGAGGGGAGGGTGAATAGGGGAGAGAGAAAGGGAGGAGGGAGGGGAGCGGGGGATAGGGGGAGAGAGAAAGGGAGGAGGGAGAGAGAGCGGGGATAGGGGGAGAGAGAAAGGGAGGAGGGAGGGGAGCGGGGATAGGGGGAGAGAGAAAGGGGAGGAGGGAGAGAGAGCGGGGATAGGGGGAGAGAGAAAGGAGGAGGGAGAGAGAGCGGGATAGGGGAGAGAGAAAGGAGGAGGGAGGGAGAGCGGGGGATAGGGGAGAGAGAAAGGGAGGAGGGAGGGAGAGCGGGGAATAGGGGGAGAGAGAAAGGGAGGAGGGAGGGAGAGCGGGGGATAGGGGGAGAGAGAAAGGGAGGAGGGAGGGAGAGCGGGGGATAGGGGGAGAGAGAAAGGAGGAGGGAGAGAGAGCGGGGATAGGGGAGAGAGAAAGGGAGGAGGGAGGAAGAGCGGGGGAATAGGGGGAGAGAGAAAGGGAGGAGGGAGGGGGAGCGTGGAATAGGGGGAGAGAGAAAGGGAGGAGGGAGAGAGAGCGGGGATAGGGGGAGAAAGAAAGGAGGAGGGAGGGAGAGCGGGGAATAGGGGGAGAGAGAAAGGAGGAGGGAGGGGAGCGGGGAATAGGGGGAGAGAAAAGGGAGGAGGGATTGAGAGCGGGGATAGGAGGAGAGAGAAAGGGAGGAGGGAGGGAGAGCGGGGATAGGGGGAGAGAAAGGGAGGAGGGAGAGAGAGCGGGGGGATAGTGGGAGAGAGAAAGAGAGGTGGGAGGGAGAGCGGGGGAATAGGGGGAGAGAGAAAGGGAGGAGGGAGGGAGAGCGGGGAATAGGGGGAGAGAGAAAGGGAGGAGGGAGGGAGGGAGAGCAGGGAATAGGGGGAGAGAGAAAGAGAGGAGGGAGGGAGGGAGAGCGGGGGAATAGGGGGAGAGAGAAAGGGAGGAGGGAGGGAGAGCGGGGAATAGGGGGAGAGAGAAAGGGAGGAGAGAGAGAGAAGGGTAGAAAGGGATACAGTTTAGCATAATGATTTGTGTGGTGCTGTATACAGATGTAGGATCTGTACTGTGTACATGTGTCTGTGCTTGCATGCATTGGTGTAGTTTTTTAAAATTGTGTTACCTGTGAGGGGTTCTTGGTTGTGTTACAGTAGAAGGACTCCAGTGTGGGGTTGTGTGAGACTATGAGCCGAACTTTCTCCTTCACCCCCATGACAGCAGCCAGTGGGGTGGCCACTAACCTGCACACACAGAGAGGGGAGAGAGATGAGATGGGAGGAAGAGAGAGAGACGGCATGGTATTGCTGGGCGCAATTGTTCAGTTGATTAGATCATGTGGGTTTGATATTATCATGAGGGAGGATGGAGAGGTATGAAGGGAGGGAGAGAAAGTGATAGAGAGAGTGACAGAGAAAGGTTGACTGATTGCTATTGCTCAGCTAACACACAACTAAAAATATGAGAGAAGAGAAGAGAGGGAGGGAAAGGACACAGAGGAGAAGAGGAAGCAGAGATATGATCAGAGTGACTCAGGGAAAACAGACCGAGTTTAAATTACAGATTTAAGGTAAAATAATGTAATTAAAGATTAGCGGAGGAGAGGACAAGATGGACAGAGGAGAGAGAGGGAGGGAAGGAAGGAGAGAGGGAGAGATGGATAGAGAGAGAGGGAGAGATGGATAGAGGAGAGAGAGGGAGAGAGGGAGAGAGGGAGAGAAGGAGAGAGGGAGGGAGAGAGGGAAGGAGAAAAAGGGTGGAGCACGTGGAGGGGGGGAGGGAGAGGCATAGGAATTTAAACACATCTAGACAGATGGGGAAAGAGAAGAGGTATTAACATGTAGACAGATGGGGAAAGAGAAGAGGTATTAGCATGTAGACAGATGGGGAAAGAGAAGAGCTATTAACATGTAGACAGATGGGGAAATAGAAGAGCTATTAACATGTAGACAGATGGGGAAAGAGAAGAGGTATTAACATGTAGACAGATGGTGTAAGAGAATAGGTATAAACATGTAGACAGATGAGGGAAAGAGAAGAGGTTAAATTAACATGTAGACAGATGGGGAAAGAGAAGAGCTATTAACATGTAGACAGATGGGGAAATAGAAGAGCTATTAACATGTAGACAGATGGGGAAAGAGAAGAGGTATTAACATGTAGACAGATGGGGGAAAGAGAAGAGGTATTAACATGTAGACAGATGGGGAAAGAGAAGAGGTATTAACATGTAGACAGATGGGGAAAGAGAAGAGCTATTAACATGTAGACAGATGGGGAAATAGAAGCGCTATTAACATGTAGACAGATGGGGAAAGAGAAGAGGTATTAACATGTAGACAGATGGGGGAAAGAGAAGAGGTATTAACATGTAGACAGATGGGGAAAGAGAAGAGGTATTAACATGTAGACAGATGGGGAAATAGAAGAGGTATAAACATGTAGACAGATGGGGAAAGAGAAGAGGTATTAACATGTAGACAGATGGGGAAAGAGAAGAGCTATTAACATGTAGACAGATGAGGGAAAGAGAAGAGGTATTAACATGTAGACAGATGGGGAAAGAGAAGAGGTATTAACATGTAGACAGATGGGGAAAGAGAAGAGGTATTAACATGTAGACAGATGGGGAAAGAGAAGAGGTTAAATTAACATGTAGACAGATGGTGTAAGAGAAGAGGTATTAACATGTAGACAGATGGGGAAAGAGAAGAGCTATTAACATGTAGACAGATGGGGAAAGAGAAGAGGTATTAACATGTAGACAGATGGGGAAATAGAAGAGCTATTAACATGTAGACAGATGGGGAAAGAGAAGAGGTATTATTAACATGTAGACAGATGAGGGAAAGAGAAGAGCTATTAACATGTAGACAGATGGGGAAAGAGAAGAGGTATTAACATGTAGACAGATGGGGAAAGAGAAGAGGTATTAACATGTAGACAGGTGGGGAAAGAGAAGAGGTATTATTAACATGTAGACAGATGGGGAAAGAGAAGAGGTATTAACATGTAGACAGATGAGGGAAAGAGAATAGGTATTAACATGTAGACAGATGGGGAAAGAGAAGGGGTATTAACATGTAGACAGATGAGGGAAAGAGAAGAGGTATTAACGTGTAGACAGATGAGGGAAAGAGAAGAGGTATTAACATGTAGACAGATGGTGTAAGAGAATAGGTATAAACATGTAGACAGATGGGGAAGGAGAAGAGGTTAAATTAACATGTAGACAGATGAGGGAAAGAGAAGAGGTATAAACATGTAGACAGATGGGGAAAGAGAAGAGGTTAAATTAACATGTAGACAGATGGGGAAAGAGAAGAGGTATTAACATGTAGACAGATGGGGGAAAGAGAAGAGGTATAAACATGTAGACAGATGGGGAAAGAGAAGAGCTATTAACATGTAGACAGATGGGGAAAGAGAAGAGGTTAAATTAACATGTAGACAGATGGTGTAAGAGAAGAGGTTAAATTAGCATGTAGACAGATGAGGGAAAGAGAAGAGGTATAAACATGTAGACAGATGGGGAAAGAGAAGAGGTTAAATTAACATGTAGACAGATGGGGAAAGAGAAGAGGTTAAATTAACATGTAGACAGATGGTGTAAGAGAAGAGGTTAAATTAACATGTAGACAGATGAGGGAAAGAGAAGAGGTATTAACATGTAGACAGATGGTGTAAGAGAAGAGGTTAAATTAACATGTAGACAGATGAGGGAAAGAGAAGAGGTATTAACATGTAGACAGATGGGGAAAGAGAAGAGGTTAAATTAACATGTAGACAGATGAGGGAAAGAGAAGAGGTTAAATTAACATGTAGACAGATGAGGGAAAGAGAAGAGGTATAAACATGTAGACAGATGGGGAAAGAGAAGAGGTTAAATTAACATGTAGACAGATGGGGAAAGAGAAGAGGTATTAACATGTAGACAGATGGGGAAAGAGAAGAGGTATTAACATGTAGACAGGTGGGGAAAGAGAAGAGGTATAAACATGTAGACAGATGGGGAAAGAGAAGAGGTTAAATTAACATGTAGACAGATGAGGGAAAGAGAAGAGGTATTAACATGTAGACAGATGGGGAAAGAGAAGAGGTATTAACATGTAGACAGATGGGGAAAGAGAAGAGGTTAAATTAACATGTAGACAGATGAGGGAAAGAGAAGAGGTATTAACATGTAGACAGATGGGGAAAGAGAAGAGGTTAAATTAACATGTAGACAGATGGGGAAAGAGAAGAGGTATTAACATGTAGACAGATGGGGAAAGAGAAGAGGTATTAACATGTAGACAGGTGGGGAAAGAGAAGAGGTATTAACATGTAGACAGATGAGGGAAAGAGAAGAGGTATTAACATGTAGACAGATGGTGTAAGAGAATAGGTATAAACATGTAGACAGATGGGGAAAGAGAAGAGGTTAAATTAACATGTAGACAGATGAGGGAAAGAGAAGAGGTATAAACATGTAGACAGATGGGGAAAGAGAAGAGGTTAAATTAACATGTAGACAGATGGGGAAAGAGAAGAGGTATTAACATGTAGACAGATGGGGGAAAGAGAAGAGGTATAAACATGTAGACAGATGGGGAAAGAGAAGAGCTATTAACATGTAGACAGATGGGGAAAGAGAAGAGGTATTAACATGTAGACAGATGGGGAAAGAGAAGAGGTTAAATTAACATGTAGACAGATGAGGGAAAGAGAAGAGGTATAAACATGTAGACAGATGGGGAAAGAGAAGAGGTTAAATTAACATGTAGACAGATGGGGAACGGGGAAAGAGAAGAGGTTAAATTAACATGTAGACAGATGGGGAAAGAGAAGAGGTATTAACATGTAGACAGATGGGGAAAGAGAAGAGGTATTAACATGTAGACAGATGAGGGAAAGTGAAGAGCTATTAACATGTAGACAGATGGGGAAAGAGAAGAGGTTAAATTAACATGTAGACAGGTGGGGAAAGAGAAGAGGTATAAACATGTAGACAGATGGGGAAAGAGAAGAGGTTAAATTAACATGTAGACAGATGGGGAAAGAGAAGAGGTATTAACATGTAGACAGATGGGGAAAGAGAAGAGGTATTAACATGTAGACAGGTGGGGAAAGAGAAGAGGTATAAACATGTAGACAGATGGGGAAAGAGAAGAGGTTAAATTAACATGTAGACAGATGGGGAAAGAGAAGAGGTATTAACATGTAGACAGGTGGGGAAAGAGAAGAGGTTAAATTAACATGTAGACAGATGGGGAAAGAGAAGAGGTTAAATTAACATGTAGACAGATGAGGGAAAGAGAAGAGGTATTAACATGTAGACAGATGGGGAAAGAGAAGAGGTTAAATTAACATGTAGACAGATGAGGGAAAGAGAAGAGGTATTAACATGTAGACAGATGGGGAAAGAGAAGAGGTATTAACATGTAGACAGGTGGGGAAAGAGAAGAGGTATTAACATGTAGACAGATGGGGAAAGAGAAGAGGTATTAACATGTAGACAGATGGGTAAGAGAATAGGTATAAACATGTAGACAGATGGGGAAAGAGAAGAGGTTAAATTAACATGTAGACAGATGAGGGAAAGAGAAGAGGTATAAACATGTAGACAGATGGGGAAAGAGAAGAGGTTAAATTAACATGTAGACAGATGGGGAAAGAGAAGAGGTATTAACATGTAGACAGATGGGGGAAAGAGAAGAGGTATAAACATGTAGACAGATGGGGAAAGAGAAGAGCTATTAACATGTAGACAGATGGGGAAAGAGAAGAGGTATTAACATGTAGACAGATGGTGTAAGAGAAGAGGTTAAATTAGCATGTAGACAGATGAGGGAAAGAGAAGAGGTATAAACATGTAGACAGATGGGGAAAGAGAAGAGGTTAAATTAACATGTAGACAGATGAGGGAAAGAGAAGAGGTTAAATTAACATGTAGACAGATGGGGAAAGAGAAGAGGTATTAACATGTAGACAGATGGGGAAAGAGAAGAGGTATTAACATGTAGACAGATGGGGAAAGAGAAGAGGTATTAACATGTAGACAGGTGGGGAAAGAGAAGAGGTTAAATTAACATGTAGACAGATGAGGGAAAGAGAAGAGGTATAAACATGTAGACAGATGGGGAAAGAGAAGAGGTTAAATTAACATGTAGACAGATGGGGAAAGAGAAGAGGTATTAACATGTAGACAGATGGGGAAAGAGAAGAGGTATTAACATGTAGACAGGTGGGGAAAGAGAAGAGGTATAAACATGTAGACAGATGGGGAAAGAGAAGAGGTTAAATTAACATGTAGACAGATGGGGAAAGAGAAGAGGTATTAACATGTAGACAGATGGGGAAAGAGAAGAGGTTAAATTAACATGTAGACAGATGGGGAAAGAGAAGAGGTATTAACATGTAGACAGATGGGGAAAGAGAAGAGGTTAAATTAACATGTAGACAGATGGGGAAAGAGAAGAGGTATTAACATGTAGACAGATGGGGAAAGAGAAGAGGTATTAACATGTAGACAGGTGGGGAAAGAGAAGAGGTTAAATTAACATGTAGACAGATGGGGAAAGAGAAGAGGTTAAATTAACATGTAGACAGATGGGGAAAGAGAAGAGCTATTAACATGTAGACAGATGGGGAAAGAGAAGAGGTATTATTAACATGTAGACAGATGGGGAAATAGAAGAGCTATTAACATGTAGACAGATGGGGAAAGAGAAGAGGTATTATTAACATGTAGACAGATGGGGAAAGAGAAGAGGTTAAATTAACATGTAGACAGATGAGGGAAAGAGAAGAGGTATTAACATGTAGACAGATGGTGTAAGAGAAGAGGTTAAATTAACATGTAGACAGATGGGGGAAAGAGAAGAGGTATAAACATGTAGACAGATGGGGAAAGAGAAGAGCTATTAACATGTAGACAGATGGTGTAAGAGAAGAGGTTAAATTAGCATGTAGACAGATGAGGGAAAGAGAAGAGGTATAAACATGTAGACAGATGGGGAAAGAGAAGAGGTTAAATTAACATGTAGACAGATGAGGGAAAGAGAAGAGGTATTAACATGTAGACAGATGGGGAAGGGAAGAGGTTAAATTAACATGTAGACAGATGAGGGAAAGAGAAGAGCTATTAACATGTAGACAGATGGGGAAAGAGAAGAGGTTAAATTAACATGTAGACAGATGAGGGAAAGAGAAGAGGTATAAACATGTAGACAGATGGGGAAAGAGAAGAGGTTAAATTAACATGTAGACAGATGAGGGAAAGAGAAGAGGTATAAACATGTAGACAGATGGGGAAAGAGAAGAGGTTAAATTAACATGTAGACAGATGGGGGAAAGAGAAG
Organism: Oncorhynchus keta; assembly: GCF_023373465.1. Lineage (NCBI taxonomy): Eukaryota > Metazoa > Chordata > Actinopteri > Salmoniformes > Salmonidae > Oncorhynchus > Oncorhynchus keta. The sequence goes on along the minus strand of NW_026290769.1, from coordinate 378,742 downwards.
AGGTATTAACATGTAGAAAGATGGGGAAAGAGAAGAGGTTAAATTAACATGTAGACAGATGAGGGAAAGAGAAGAGGTATAAACATGTAGACAGATGGGGAAAGAGAAGAGGTATTATTAACATGTAGACAGATGGGGAAAGAGAAGAGGTATTATTAACATGTAGACAGGTGGGGAAAGAGAAGAGGTATAAACATGTAGACAGATGGGGAAAGAGAAGAGGTTAAATTAACATGTAGACAGATGGGGAAAGAGAAGAGGTATTAACATGTAGACAGATGGGGAAAGAGAAGAGGTATTAACATGTAGACAGGTGGGGAAAGAGAAGAGGTATTAACATGTAGACAGATGAGGGAAAGAGAAGAGGTATAAACATGTAGACAGATGGGGAAAGAGAAGAGGTTAAATTAAACATGTAGACAGATGAGGGAAAGAGAAGAGGTATTAACATGTAGACAGATGGGGAAAGAGAAGAGGTTAAATTAACATGTAGACAGATGGGGAAAGAGAAGAGCTATTAACATGTAGACAGATGGGGAAAGAGAAGAGGTATTATTAACATGTAGACAGATGGGGAAAGAGAAGAGGTATTAACATGTAGACAGATGGGGAAAGAGAAGAGGTATTAACATGTAGACAGATGGGGAAAGAGAAGAGGTTAAATTAACATGTAGACAGATGAGGGAAAGAGAAGAGGTATTAACATGTAGACAGATGGGGAAAGAGAAGAGGTATTAACATGTAGACAGATGGGGAAAGAGAAGAGGTTAAATTAACATGTAGACAGATGGGGAAAGAGAAGAGGTATTAACATGTAGACAGATGGGGAAAGAGAAGAGGTTAAATTAACATGTAGACAGATGAGGGAAAGAGAAGAGGTATTAACATGTAGACAGATGGGGAAATAGAAGAGCTATTAACATGTAGACAGATGGGGAAAGAGAAGAGCTATTAACATGTAGACAGATGGGGAAATAGAAGAGCTATTAACATGTAGACAGATGGGGAAAGAGAAGAGCTATTAACATGTAGACAGATGGGGAAATAGAAGAGCTATTAACATGTAGACAGATGGGGAAAGAGAAGAGGTATTAACATGTAGACAGGTGGGGAAAGAGAAGAGGTATTAACATGTAGACAGATGAGGGAAAGAGAAGAGGTTAAATTAACATGTAGACAGATGGGGAAAGAGAAGAGCTATTAACATGTAGACAGATGGGGAAAGAGAAGAGGTTAAATTAACATGTAGACAGATGAGGGAAAGAGAAGAGGTATAAACATGTAGACAGATGGGGAAATAGAAGAGCTATTAACATGTAGACAGATGGGGAAAGAGAAGAGCTATTAACATGTAGACAGATGGGGAAATAGAAGAGCTATTAACATGTAGACAGATGGGGAAAGAGAAGAGGTATTATTAACATGTAGACAGATGGGGAAAGAGAAGAGGTTAAATTAACATGTAGACAGATGAGGGAAAGAGAAGAGGTATTAACATGTAGACAGATGGTGTAAGAGAAGAGGTTAAATTAACATGTAGACAGATGAGGGAAAGAGAAGAGGTATTAACATGTAGACAGATGGGGAAAGAGAAGAGGTTAAATTAACATGTAGACAGATGGGGAAAGAGAAGAGGTATTAACATGTAGACAGATGAGGGAAAGAGAAGAGGTATAAACATGTAGACAGATGGGGAAAGAGAAGAGGTTAAATTAACATGTAGACAGATGGGGAAAGAGAAGAGGTTAAATTAACATGTAGACAGATGGGGAAAGAGAAGAGCTATTAACATGTAGACAGATGAGGGAAAGAGAAGAGGTATTAACATGTAGACAGATGAGGGAAAGAGAAGAGGTATAAACATGTAGACAGATGGGGAAAGAGAAGAGGTATTAACATGTAGACAGATGGGGAAAGAGAAGAGGTTAAATTAAACATGTAGACAGATGGGGAAAGAGAAGAGGTATTAACATGTAGACAGATGAGGGAAAGAGAAGAGGTATAAACATGTAGACAGATGGGGAAAGAGAAGAGGTTAAATTAACATGTAGACAGATGGGGAAAGAGAAGAGGTTAAATTAACATGTAGACAGATGGGGAAAGAGAAGAGCTATTAACATGTAGACAGATGAGGGAAAGAGAAGAGGTATTAACATGTAGACAGATGAGGGAAAGAGAAGAGGTATAAACATGTAGACAGATGGGGAAAGAGAAGAGGTATTAACATGTAGACAGATGGGGAAAGAGAAGAGGTTAAATTAAACATGTAGACAGATGGGGGAAAGAGAAGAGGTATTAACATGTAGACAGATGGGAAAAGAGAAGAGGTATTAACATGTAGACAGATGAGGGAAAGAGAAGAGGTATTAACATGTAGACAGATGGGGAAAGAGAAGAGGTTAAATTAACATGTAGACAGATGGTGAAAGAGAAGAGGTATTAACATGTAGACAGATGGGAAAAGAGAAGAGGTATTAACATGTAGACAGATGAGGGAAAGAGAAGAGGTATTAACATGTAGACAGATGGGAAAAGAGAAGAGGTATTAACATGTAGACAGATGGGGGAAAGAGAAGAGGTATTAACATGTAGACAGATGGGGGAAAGAGAAGAGGTATTAACATGTAGACAGATGGGAAAAGAGAAGAGGTATTAACATGTAGACAGATGGGGAAAGAGAAGAGGTATTAACATGTAGACAGATGGGAAAAGAGAAGAGGTATTAACATGTAGACAGATGGGGAAAGAGAAGAGGTATTAACATGTAGACAGATGGGGAAAGAGAAGAGGTATTAACATGTAGACAGATGGGGAAAGAGAAGAGGTATTAACATGTAGACAGATGGGGAAATAGAAGAGGTATTAACATGTAGACAGATGGGAAAAGAGAAGAGGTATTAACATGTAGACAGATGGGGAAAGAGAAGAGGTATTAACATGTAGACAGATGGGGAAATAGAAGAGGTATTAACATGTAGACAGATGGGGGAAAGAGAAGAGGTATTAACATGTAGACAGATGGGAAAAGAGAAGAGGTATTAACATGTAGACAGATGGGGAAATAGAAGAGGTATTAACATGTAGACAGATGGGAAAAGAGAAGAGGTATTAACATGTAGACAGATGGGAAAAGAGAAGAGGTATTAACATGTAGACAGATGGGGAAAGAGAAGAGGTATTAACATGTAGACAGATGGGGAAATAGAAGAGGTATTAACATGTAGACAGATGGGGGAAAGAGAAGAGGTATTAACATGTAGACAGATGGGAAAAGAGAAGAGGTATTAACATGTAGACAGATGGGGAAATAGAAGAGGTATTAACATGTAGACAGATGGGGAAATAGAAGATGGTATTAACATGTAGACAGATGGGGGAAAGAGAAGAGGTATTAACATGTAGACAGATGGGAAAAGAGAAGAGGTATTAACATGTAGACAGATGGGAAAAGAGAAGAGGTATTAACATGTAGACAGATGGGGGAAAGAGAAGAGGTATTAACATGTAGACAGATGGGAAAAGAGAAGAGGTATTAACATGTAGACAGATGGGGAAAGAGAAGAGGTATAAACATGTAGACAGATGGGGAAAGAGAAGAGCTATTAACATGTAGACAGATGGGGAAAGAGAAGAGGTATTAACATGTAGACAGATGGGGAAAGAGAAGAGGTATTAACATGTAGACAGATGGGGAAAGAGAAGAGGTATTAACATGTAGACAGATGGGGAAAGAGAAGAGGTATTAACATGTAGACAGATGGGGAAAGAGAAGAGGTATTAACATGTAGACAGATGGGGAAAGAGAAGAGGTATTAACATGTAGACAGATGGGGAAAGAGAAGAGGTATTAACATGTAGACAGATGGGGAAAGAGAAGAGGTATTAACATGTAGACAGATGGGGAAAGAGAAGAGGTATTAACATGTAGACAGATGGGGGAAAGAGAAGAGGTATTAACATGTAGACAGATGATGAAAGAGAAGAGGTATTAACATGTAGACAGATGGGGGAAAGAGTCAGAGGATTAATCGTATGAGGGGTGACAGCCAGCCAAACAGGCAGACAGACGGACAGACGTACCTCTCGAAGATCTGTCGTATTACGAGGAAGGCTAGGGCAATGGGTAGCACCACCCAAAGGTCGCTGGCCTTGGCGTAGACACGGCCATCTTTGTCCTCCAGGTCAGCCCAGCCCAGCCCCTCAGGGAACCACAGCCGCTCATTCCAGAACCACTCGCTCAGACTGGACACCATACTGGGGAGAGAGCAGAGAAGACGGTTAATATACTGACATTTACACACACACACACACACACACACACACACACACACACACACACACACACACACACACACACACACACACACACACACACACACACACACACACACACACACACACACACACACACACACACACACACACACACACACACACACACACACACACACACACACACACACACACACACACAACAGTTGTCCCATGTGTAGTCTACTTCCTGGTCTCTTTTATGACACAATGTCTGTCTAATCCTTCTCCATCTCATCCTAGCCAGACACAGGAAGAATGGAAGGGGTTCAAATCCCTAACTGAATGAATGTTTATTTATCCATTTCTCTCACCGCAGTTAAACAACAGGAACCATCCCAATCAGAGGAAATGTTCATACCTCAACAATCGTCTGAAGTCAGATCCATATTCTAATCTATACCATCTGTTGTATAAACGCCACATAACATAGCATTGGGAGAAATCTGCAGGCCAAATGAATAGGAACAATTGGCACCAACTAATTAGTTGTAGATGTAATGACATTGTGCAAATCTTCCCCATTCAATTACAGATGTAGGATCTTCATTTGATCACCCTGTTGTAGGAGAACTGTCCTGCAAAATGTAAAACTTGTTGTGTATTTGTGTATTTGAGGTTTAAAAATACTTCTTAAGTTTGTAATTTCCATTTAGAAATTTCAGACTTAATATTCCCTCAGGTAAAATGTATCAATCCCCCCCCCACACACAAGGTCAGAGTTCACTTTGCTTTAGCTCATGGATAAATGTCTAGTGGGAGGCCTACACCATAAGAAATGTGCGTAAAACCAGTGTATTGATGCCAAATAATTACAGTCCACCCTAAAAACTAGGGATTGATTCATTATGCAGTGTAGCCTAGTATCTATAGCTACAGTATATACCGTATTTAGCTGCTATTTAGCTGTTATTCATAAACCTTTTGTAAAAATTACATCAAATAGCCTAACAATGTGGGAAGAATTAGTCGGCTTGAGGAGTAATTCAGCCACTATTTAGCCTATTGTTGAACTAAGCGGGTTTTGTCTGGCTAATAGTTTACACAAATGGGCTGCAATATTCAAGGTGAATTCAAGTCCAACGTGAGAGACTCCCCTGGTCTGAAGTCCTCCTTGCACCTTCTCTCTCTGTGTCTCTTATTCTCTTTCTTTCTCTCTGTGTCTGTGCTTGTGTCTCTCTTTTTGTTCTATGTAGAGGCCTATAGTAGTTACAGTGTTTGTGACTGTCTGTGCTTGTGTCTCTCTTTTTGTTCTATGTAGAGGCCTATAGTAGCTACAGTGTTTGTGACTGTCTGTGCTTGTGTCTCTCTTTTTGTTCTATGTAGAGGCCTATAGTAGCTACAGTGTTTGTGACTGTCTGTGCTTGTGTCTCTCTTTTTGTTCTATGTAGAGGCCTATAGTAGCTACAGTGTTTGTGACTGTCTGTGCTTGTGTCTCTCTTTTTGTTCTATGTAGAGGCCTATAGTAGCTACAGTGTTTGTGACTGTCTGTGCTTGTGTCTCTCTTTTTGTTCTATGTAGAGGCCTATAGTAGCTACAGTGTTTGTGACTGTCTGTGCTTGTGTCTCTCTTTTTGTTCTATGTAGAGGCCTATAGTAGCTACAGTGTTTGTGACTGTCTGTGCTTGTGTCTCTCTTTTTGTTCTATGTAGAGGCCTATAGTAGTTACAGTGTTTGTGACTGTCTGTGCTTGTGTCTCTCTTTTTGTTCTATGTCGAGGCCTATAGTAGCTACAGTGTTTGTGACTGTCTGTGCTTGTGTCTCTCCTTTTGTTCTATGTAGAGGCCTATAGTAGCTACAGTGTTTGTGACTGTCTGTGCTTGTGTCTCTCTTTTTGTTCTATGTAGAGGCCTATAGTAGCTACAGTGTTTGTGACTGTCTGTGCTTGTGTCTCTCTTTTGTTCTATGTAGAGGCCTATAGTAGCTACAGTGTTTGTGACTGTGTGCTTGTGTCTCTCTTTTGTTCTATGTAGAGGCCTATAGTAGCTACAGTGTTTGTGACTGTCTGTGCTTGTGTCTCTCTTTTTGTTCTATGTAGAGGCCTATAGTAGCTACAGTGTTTGTGACTGTCTGTGCTTGTGTCTCTCTTTTTGTTCTATGTAGAGGCCTATAGTAGCTACAGTGTTTGTGACTGTCTGTGCTTGTGTCTCTCTTTTTGTTCTATGTAGAGGCCTATAGTAGCTACAGTGTTTGTGACTATCTGTGCTTGTGTCTCTCTTTTTGTTCTATGTAGAGGCCTATAGTAGTTACAGTGTTTGTGACTGTCTGTGCTTGTGTCTCTCTTTTTGTTCTATGTAGAGGCCTATAGTAGCTACAGTGTTTGTGACTGTTTGTGCTTGTGTCTCTCTTTTTGTTCTATGTAGAGGCCTATAGTAGCTACAGTGTTTGTGACTGTCTGTGCTTGTGTCTCTCTTTTTGTTCTATGTAGAGGCCTATAGTAGCTACAGTGTTTGTGACTGTCTGTGCTTGTGTCTCTCTTTTTGTTCTATGTAGAGGCCTATAGTAGCTACAGTGTTTGTGACTGTCTGTGCTTGTGTCTCTCTTTTTGTTCTATGTAGAGGCCTATAGTAGCTACAGTGTTTGTAACTGTGCTTGTGTCTCTCTTTTTGTTCTATGTAGAGGCCTATAGTAGCTACAGTGTTTGTGACTGTCTGTGCTTGTGTCTCTCTTTTTGTTCTATGTAGAGGCCTTACAGTAGCAACAGTATTTGCGACTGTCTGTGCTTGTGTCTCTCTTTTTGTTCTATGTAGAGGCCTATAGTAGCTACAGTATTTGCGACTGTCTGTGCTTGTGTCTCTCTTTTTGTTCTATGTAGAGGCCTATAGTAGCTACAGTGTTTGTGACTGTGCTTGTGTCTCTCTTTTTGTTCTATGTAGAGGCCTATAGTAGCTACAGTGTTTGTGACTGTCTGTGCTTGTGTCTCTCTTTTTGTTCTATGTAGAGGCCTATAGTAGCTAAAGTGTTTGTGACTGTCTGTGCTTGTGTCTCTCTTTTTGTTCTATGTAGAGGCCTATAGTAGCTACAGTGTTTGTGACTGTCTGTGCTTGTGTCTCTCTTTTTGTTCTATGTAGAGGCCTATAGTAGCTAGTGTTTGTGACTGTCTGTGCTTGTGTCTCTCTTTTTGTTCTATGTAGAGGCCTATAGTAGCTACAGTGTTTGTGACTGTGCTTGTGTCTCTCTTTTTGTTCTATGTAGAGGCCTATAGTAGCTACAGTGTTTGTGACTGTCTGTGCTTGTGTCTCTCTTTTTGTTCTATGTAGAGGCCTATAGTAGCTACAGTGTTTGTGACTGTGCTTGTGTCTCTCTTTTTGTTCTATGTAGAGGCCTATAGTAGCTACAGTGTTTGTGACTGTCTGTGCTTGTGTCTCTCTTTTTGTTCTATGTAGAGGCCTATAGTAGCTACAGTGTTTGTGACTGTCTGTGCTTGTGTCTCTCTTTTTGTTCTATGTAGAGGCCTATAGTAGCTACAGTGTTTGTGACTGTCTGTGCTTGTGTCTCTCTTTTTGTTCTATGTAGAGGCCTATAGTAGCTACAGTGTTTGTGACTGTCTGTGCTTGTGTCTCTCTTTTTGTTCTATGTAGAGGCCTATAGTAGCTACAGTGTTTGTGACTGTCTGTGCTTGTGTCTCTCTTTTTGTTCTATGTAGAGGCCTATAGTAGCTACAGTGTTTGTGACTGTCTGTGCTTGTGTCTCTCTTTTGTTCTATGTAGAGGCCTATAGTAGCTACAGTGTTTGTGACTGTGTGCTTGTGTCTCTCTTTTTGTTCTATGTAGAGGCCTATAGTAGCTACAGTGTTTGTGACTGTCTGTGCTTGTGTCTCTCTTTTTGTTCTATGTAGAGGCCTATAGTAGCTACAGTGTTTGTGACTGTCTGTGCTTGTGTCTCTCTTTTTGTTCTATGTAGAGGCCTATAGTAGCTACAGTGTTTGTGACTGTCTTGTGTCTCTCTTTTTGTTCTATGTAGAGGCCTATAGTAGCTACAGTGTTTGTGACTGTCTGTGCTTGTGTCTCTCTTTTTGTTCTATGTAGAGGCCTATAGTAGCTACAGTGTTTGTGACTGTGCTTGTGTCTCTCTTTTTGTTCTATGTAGAGGCCTATAGTAGCTACAGTGTTTGTGACTGTCTGTGCTTGTGTCTCTCTTTTTGTTCTATGTAGAGGCCTATAGTAGCTACAGTGTTTGTGACTGTCTGTGCTTGTGTCTCTCTTTTTGTTCTATGTAGAGGCCTATAGTAGCTACAGTGTTTGTGACTGTCTGTGCTTGTGTCTCTCTTTTGTTCTATGTAGAGGCCTATAGTAGCTACAGTGTTTGTGACTGTCTGTGCTTGTGTCTCTCTTTTTGTTCTATGTAGAGGCCTATAGTAGCTACAGTGTTTGTGACTGTCTGTGCTTGTGTCTCTCTTTTTGTTCTATGTAGAGGCCTATAGTAGCTACAGTGTTTGTGACTGTGCTTGTGTCTCTCTTTTTTGTTCTATGTAGAGGCCTATAGTAGCTACAGTGTTTGTGACTGTCTGTGCTTGTGTCTCTCTTTTTGTTCTATGTAGAGGCCTATAGTAGCTACAGTGTTTGTGACTGTCTGTGCTTGTGTCTCTCTTTTTGTTCTATGTAGAGGCCTATAGTAGCTAAAGTGTTTGTGACTGTCTGTGCTTGTGTCTCTCTTTTTGTTCTATGTAGAGGCCTATAGTAGCTACAGTGTTTGTGACTGTCTGTGCTTGTGTCTCTCTTTTTGTTCTATGTAGAGGCCTATAGTAGCTACAGTGTTTGTGACTGTCTGTGCTTGTGTCTCTCTTTTTGTTCTATGTAGAGGCCTATAGTAGCTACAGTGTTTGTGACTGTGCTTGTGTCTCTCTTTTTGTTCTATGTAGAGGCCTATAGTAGCTACAGTGTTTGTGACTGTCTGTGCTTGTGTCTCTCTTTTTGTTCTATGTAGAGGCCTATAGTAGCTACAGTGTTTGTGACTGTGCTTGTGTCTCTCTTTTTGTTCTATGTAGAGGCCTATAGTAGCTACAGTATTTGCGACTGTCTGTGCTTGTGTCTCTCTTTTTGTTCTATGTAGAGGCCTATAGTAGCTACAGTGTTTGTGACTGTGCTTGTGTCTCTCTTTTTGTTCTATGTAGAGGCCTATAGTAGCTACAGTGTTTGTGACTGTCTGTGCTTGTGTCTCTCTTTTTGTTCTATGTAGAGGCCTATAGTAGCTACAGTGTTTGTGACTGTCTGTGCTTGTGTCTCTCTTTTTGTTCTATGTAGAGGCCTATAGTAGCTACAGTGTTTGTGACTGTCTGTGCTTGTGTCTCTCTTTTTGTTCTATGTAGAGGCCTATAGTAGCTACAGTGTTTGTGACTGTCTGTGCTTGTGTCTCTCTTTTTGTTCTATGTAGAGGCCTATAGTAGCTACAGTGTTTGTGACTGTGTGCTTGTGTCTCTCTTTTTGTTCTATGTAGAGGCCTATAGTAGCTACAGTGTTTGTGACTGTCTGTGCTTGTGTCTCTCTTTTTGTTCTATGTAGAGGCCTATAGTAGCTACAGTGTTTGTGACTGTCTGTGCTTGTGTCTCTCTTTTTGTTCTATGTAGAGGCCTATAGTAGCTACAGTGTTTGTGACTGTCTGTGCTTGTGTCTCTCTTTTTGTTCTATGTAGAGGCCTATAGTAGCTACAGTGTTTGTGACTGTGCTTGTGTCTCTCTTTTTGTTCTATGTAGAGGCCTATAGTAGCTACAGTGTTTGTGACTGTCTGTGCTTGTGTCTCTCTTTTTGTTCTATGTAGAGGCCTATAGTAGCTACAGTGTTTGTGACTGTCTGTGCTTGTGTCTCTCTTTTTGTTCTATGTAGAGGCCTATAGTAGCTACAGTGTTTGTGACTGTGCTTGTGTCTCTCTTTTTGTTCTATGTAGAGGCCTATAGTAGCTACAGTGTTTGTGACTGTCTGTGCTTGTGTCTCTCTTTTTGTTCTATGTAGAGGCCTATAGTAGCTACAGTGTTTGTGACTGTCTGTGCTTGTGTCTCTTTTTTGTTCTATGTAGAGGCCTACAGTAGCTACAGTGTTTGTGACTGTCTGTGCTTGTGTCTCTCTTTTTGTTCTATGTAGAGGCCTATAGTAGCTACAGTGTTTGTGACTGTCTGTGCTTGTGTCTCTCTTTTTGTTCTATGTAGAGGCCTATAGTAGCTACAGTGTTTGTGACTGTCTGTGCTTGTGTCTCTCTTTTTGTTCTATGTAGAGGCCTATAGTAGCTACAGTGTTTGTGACTGTCTGTGCTTGTGTCTCTCTTTTTGTTCTATGTAGAGGCCTATAGTAGCTACAGTGTTTGTGACTGTCTGTGCTTGTGTCTCTCTTTTTGTTCTATGTAGAGGCCTATAGTAGCTACAGTGTTTGTGACTGTCTGTGCTTGTGTCTCTTTTTTGTTCTATGTAGAGGCCTATAGTAGCTACAGTGTTTGTGACTGTGCTTGTGTCTCTTTTTTGTTCTATGTAGAGGCCTATAGTAGCTACAGTGTTTGTGACTGTCTGTGCTTGTGTCTCTCTTTTGTTCTATGTAGAGGCCTATAGTAGCTACAGTGTTTGTGACTGTGCTTGTGTCTCTCTTTTTTGTTCTATGTAGAGGCCTATAGTAGCTACAGTGTTTGTGACTGTCTGTGCTTGTGTCTCTCTTTTTGTTCTATGTAGAGGCCTATAGTAGCTACAGTGTTTGTGACTGTCTGTGCTTGTGTCTCTCTTTTTGTTCTATGTAGAGGCCTATAGTAGCTACAGTGTTTGTGACTGTCTGTGCTTGTGTCTCTCTTTTTGTTCTATGTAGAGGCCTATAGTAGCTACAGTGTTTGTGACTGTCTGTGCTTGTGTCTCTCTTTTTGTTCTATGTAGAGGCCTATAGTAGCTACAGTGTTTGTGACTGTGCTTGTGTCTCTCTTTTGTTCTATGTAGAGGCCTATAGTAGCTACAGTGTTTGTGACTGTCTGTGCTTGTGTCTCTCTTTTTGTTCTATGTAGAGGCCTATAGTAGCTACAGTGTTTGTGACTGTGCTTGTGTCTCTCTTTTTGTTCTATGTAGAGGCCTATAGTAGCTACAGTGTTTGTGACTGTCTGTGCTTGTGTCTCTCTTTTTGTTCTATGTAGAGGCCTATAGTAGCTACAGTGTTTGTGACTGTCTGTGCTTGTGTCTCTCTTTTTGTTCTATGTAGAGGCCTATAGTAGCTACAGTGTTTGTGACTGTGCTTGTGTCTCTCTTTTTGTTCTATGTAGAGGCCTATAGTAGCTACAGTGTTTGTGACTGTCTGTGCTTGTGTCTCTCTTTTTGTTCTATGTAGAGGCCTATAGTAGCTACAGTGTTTGTTCTATGACTGACTGTGCTTGTGTCTCTCTTTTGTTCTATGTAGAGGCCTATAGTAGCTACAGTGTTTGTGACTGTCTGTGCTTGTGTCTCTCTTTTTGTTCTATGTAGAGGCCTATAGTAGCTACAGTGTTTGTGACTGTCTGTGCTTGTGTCTCTCTTTTTGTTCTATGTAGAGGCCTATAGTAGCTACAGTGTTTGTGACTGTCTGTGCTTGTGTCTCTCTTTTTGTTCTATGTAGAGGCCTATAGTAGCTACAGTGTTTGTGACTGTCTGTGCTTGTGTCTCTCTTTTTGTTCTATGTAGAGGCCTATAGTAGCTACAGTGTTTGTGACTGTCTGTGCTTGTGTCTCTTTTTGTTCTATGTAGAGGCCTACAGTAGCTACAGTGTTTGTGACTGTCTGTGCTTGTGTCTCTCTTTTTGTTCTATGTAGAGGCCTATAGTAGCTACAGTGTTTGTGACTGTCTGTGCTTGTGTCTCTCTTTTTGTTCTATGTAGAGGCCTATAGTAGCTACAGTGTTTGTGACTGTGCTTGTGTCTCTCTTTTTGTTCTATGTAGAGGCCTATAGTAGCTACAGTGTTTGTGACTGTCTGTGCTTGTGTCTCTCTTTTTGTTCTATGTAGAGGCCTATAGTAGCTACAGTGTTTGTGACTGTCTGTGCTTGTGTCTCTCTTTTTGTTCTATGTAGAGGCCTATAGTAGCTACAGTGTTTGTGACTGTCTGTGCTTGTGTCTCTCTTTTTGTTCTATGTAGAGGCCTATAGTAGCTACAGTGTTTGTGACTGTCTGTGCTTGTGTCTCTCTTTTTGTTCTATGTAGAGGCCTATAGTAGCTACAGTGTTTGTGACTGTCTGTGCTTGTGTCTCTCTTTTTGTTCTATGTAGAGGCCTATAGTAGCTACAGTGTTTGTGACTGTGCTTGTGTCTCTCTTTTTGTTCTATGTAGAGGCCTATAGTAGCTACAGTGTTTGCGACTGTCTGTGCTTGTGTCTCTCTTTTTGTTCTATGTAGAGGCCTATAGTAGCTACAGTGTTTGTGACTGTGCTTGTGTCTCTCTTTTTGTTCTATGTAGAGGCCTATAGTAGCTACAGTGTTTGTGACTGTCTGTGCTTGTGTCTCTCTTTTTGTTCTATGTAGAGGCCTATAGTAGCTACAGTGTTTGTGACTGTCTGTGCTTGTGTCTCTCTTTTTGTTCTATGTAGAGGCCTATAGTAGCTACAGTGTTTGTGACTGTCTGTGCTTGTGTCTCTCTTTTTGTTCTATGTAGAGGCCTATAGTAGCTACAGTGTTTGTGACTGTCTGTGCTTGTGTCTCTCTTTTTGTTCTATGTAGAGGCCTATAGTAGCTACAGTGTTTGTGACTGTCTGTGCTTGTGTCTCTCTTTTTGTTCTATGTAGAGGCCTATAGTAGCTACAGTGTTTGCGACTGTCTGTGCTTGTGTCTCTCTTTTTGTTCTATGTAGAGGCCTATAGTAGGTAGCTACAGTGTTTGTGACTGTGCTTGTGTCTCTCTTTTTGTTCTATGTAGAGGCCTATAGTAGCTACAGTGTTTGTGACTGTCTGTGCTTGTGTCTCTCTTTTTGTTCTATGTAGAGGCCTATAGTAGCTACAGTGTTTGTGACTGTGCTTGTGTCTCTCTTTTTGTTCTATGTAGAGGCCTATAGTAGCTACAGTGTTTGTGACTGTGCTTGTGTCTCTCTTTTTGTTCTATGTAGAGGCCTATAGTAGCTACAGTGTTTGTGACTGTCTGTGCTTGTGTCTCTCTTTTTGTTCTATGTAGAGGCCTATAGTAGCTACAGTGTTTGTGACTGTCTGTGCTTGTGTCTCTCTTTTTGTTCTATGTAGAGGCCTATAGTAGCTACAGTGTTTGTGACTGTCTGTGCTTGTGTCTCTCTTTTTGTTCTATGTAGAGGCCTATAGTAGCTACAGTGTTTGTGACTGTCTGTGCTTGTGTCTCTCTTTTTTGTTCTATGTAGAGGCCTATAGTAGCTACAGTGTTTGTGACTGTCTGTGCTTGTGTCTCTCTTTTTGTTCTATGTAGAGGCCTATAGTAGCTACAGTGTTTGTGACTGTCTGTGCTTGTGTCTCTCTTTTTGTTCTATGTAGAGGCCTATAGTAGCTACAGTGTTTGTGACTGTCTGTGCTTGTGTCTCTCTTTTGTTCTATGTAGAGGCCTATAGTAGCTACAGTGTTTGTGACTGTCTGTGCTTGTGTCTCTCTTTTGTTCTATGTAGAGGCCTATAGTAGCTACAGTGTTTGTGACTGTCTGTGCTTGTGTCTCTCTTTTTGTTCTATGTAGAGGCCTATAGTAGCTACAGTGTTTGTGACTGTCTGTGCTTGTGTCTCTCTTTTTGTTCTATGTAGAGGCCTATAGTAGCTACAGTGTTTGTGACTGTCTGTGCTTGTGTCTCTCTTTTTGTTCTATGTAGAGGCCTATAGTAGCTACAGTGTTTGTGACTGTCTGTGCTTGTGTCTCTCTTTTTGTTCTATGTAGAGGCCTATAGTAGCTACAGTGTTTGTGACTGTCTGTGCTTGTGTCTCTCTTTTTGTTCTATGTAGAGGCCTATAGTAGCTACAGTGTTTGTGACTGTCTGTGCTTGTGTCTCTCTTTTTGTTCTATGTAGAGGCCTATAGTAGCTACAGTGTTTGTGACTGTGTGCTTGTGTCTCTTTTTTGTTCTATGTAGAGGCCTATAGTAGCTACAGTGTTTGTGACTGTCTGTGCTTGTGTCTCTCTTTTTGTTCTATGTAGAGGCCTATAGTAGCTACAGTGTTTGTGACTGTCTGTGCTTGTGTCTCTCTTTTTGTTCTATGTAGAGGCCTATAGTAGCTACAGTGTTTGTGACTGTCTGTGCTTGTGTCTCTCTTTTTGTTCTATGTAGAGGCCTATAGTAGCTACAGTGTTTGTGACTGTCTGTGCTTGTGTCTCTCTTTTTGTTCTATGTAGAGGCCTATAGTAGCTACAGTGTTTGTGACTGTCTGTGCTTGTGTCTCTCTTTTTGTTCTATGTAGAGGCCTATAGTAGCTACAGTGTTTGTGACTGTCTGTGCTTGTGTCTCTCTTTTTGTTCTATGTAGAGGCCTATAGTAGCTACAGTGTTTGTGACTGTGCTTGTGTCTCTCTTTTTGTTCTATGTAGAGGCCTATAGTAGCTACAGTGTTTGTGACTGTCTGTGCTTGTGTCTCTCTTTTTGTTCTATGTAGAGGCCTATAGTAGCTACAGTGTTTGTGACTGTGCTTGTGTCTCTATTTTTGTTCTATGTAGAGGCCTATAGTAGCTACAGTGTTTGTGACTGTGCTTGTGTCTCTCTTTTTGTTCTATGTAGAGGCCTATAGTAGCTACAGTATTTGCGACTGTCTGTGCTTGTGTCTCTCTTTTTGTTCTATGTAGAGGCCTATAGTAGCTACAGTGTTTGTGACTGTGCTTGTGTCTCTCTTTTTGTTCTATGTAGAGGCCTATAGTAGCTACAGTGTTTGTGACTGTCTGTGCTTGTGTCTCTCTTTTTGTTCTATGTAGAGGCCTATAGTAGCTACAGTGTTTGTGACTGTCTGTGCTTGTGTCTCTCTTTTTGTTCTATGTAGAGGCCTATAGTAGCTACAGTGTTTGTGACTGTCTGTGCTTGTGTCTCTCTTTTTGTTCTATGTAGAGGCCTATAGTAGCTACAGTGTTTGTGACTGTCTGTGCTTGTGTCTCTCTTTTTGTTCTATGTAGAGGCCTATAGTAGCTACAGTGTTTGTGACTGTTTGTGCTTGTGTCTCTTTTTTTTCTATGTAGAGGCCTACAGTAGCTACAGTGTTTGTGACTGTCTGTGCTTGTGTCTCTCTTTTTTTTCTATGTAGAGGCCTATAGTAGCTACAGTGTTTGTGACTGTGCTTGTGTCTCTCTTTTTGTTCTATGTAGAGGCCTATAGTAGCTACAGTGTTTGTGACTGTGCTTGTGTCTCTCTTTTTGTTCTATGTAGAGGCCTATAGTAGCTACAGTGTTTGTGACTGTCTGTGCTTGTGTCTCTCTTTTGTTCTATGTAGAGGCCTATAGTAGCTACAGTGTTTGTGACTGTCTGTGCTTGTGTCTCTCTTTTTTTGTTCTATGTAGAGGCCTATAGTAGCTACAGTGTTTGTGACTGTCTGTGCTTGTGTCTCTCTTTTTTGTTCTATGTAGAGGCCTATAGTAGCTACAGTGTTTGTGACTGTGTGCTTGTGTCTCTCTTTTTGTTCTATGTAGAGGCCTATAGTAGCTACAGTGTTTGTGACTGTCTGTGCTTGTGTCTCTCTTTTTGTTCTATGTAGAGGCCTATAGTAGCTACAGTGTTTGTGACTGTCTGTGCTTGTGTCTCTCTTTTTGTTCTATGTAGAGGCCTATAGTAGCTACAGTGTTTGTGACTGTCTGTGCTTGTGTCTCTCTTTTTGTTCTATGTAGAGGCCTATAGTAGCTACAGTGTTTGTGACTGTCTGTGCTTGTGTCTCTCTTTTGTTCTATGTAGAGGCCTATAGTAGCTACAGTGTTTGTGACTGTCTGTGCTTGTGTCTCTCTTTTTGTTCTATGTAGAGGCCTATAGTAGCTACAGTGTTTGTGACTGTCTGTGCTTGTGTCTCTCTTTTGTTCTATGTAGAGGCCTATAGTAGCTACAGTGTTTGTGACTGTCTGTGCTTGTGTCTCTCTTTTTGTTCTATGTAGAGGCCTATAGTAGCTACAGTGTTTGTGACTGTCTGTGCTTGTGTCTCTCTTTTTGTTCTATGTAGAGGCCTATAGTAGCTACAGTGTTTGTGACTGTGCTTGTGTCTCTCTTTTTGTTCTATGTAGAGGCCTATAGTAGCTACAGTGTTTGTGACTGTCTGTGCTTGTGTCTCTCTTTTTGTTCTATGTAGAGGCCTATAGTAGCTACAGTGTTTGTGTCTGTGCTTGTGTCTCTCTTTTTGTTCTATGTAGAGGCCTATAGTAGCTACAGTGTTTGTGACTGTCTGTGCTTGTGTCTCTCTTTTTGTTCTATGTAGAGGCCTTATAGTAGCTACAGTGTTTGTGACTGTCTGTGCTTGTGTCTCTCTTTTTGTTCTATGTAGAGGCCTATAGTAGCTACAGTGTTTGTGACTGTCTGTGCTTGTGTCTCTCTTTTTGTTCTATGTAGAGGCCTATAGTAGCTACAGTGTTTGTGACTGTCTGTGCTTGTGTCTCTCTTTTTGTTCTATGTAGAGGCCTATAGTAGCTACAGTGTTTGTGACTGTCTGTGCTTGTGTCTCTCTTTTTGTTCTATGTAGAGGCCTATAGTAGCTACAGTGTTTGTGACTGTCTGTGCTTGTGTCTCTCTTTTTGTTCTATGTAGAGGCCTATAGTAGCTACAGTGTTTGTGACTGTCTGTGCTTGTGTCTCTCTCTTTTGTGCTTGTGTCTCATTTTTGTTCTATGTAGAGGCCTATAGTAGCTACAGTGTTTGTGACTGTCTGTGCTTGTGTCTCTCTTTTTGTTCTATGTAGAGGCCTATAGTAGCTACAGTGTTTGTGACTGTCTGTGCTTGTGTCTCTCTTTTTGTTCTATGTAGAGGCCTATAGTAGCTACAGTGTTTGTGACTGTCTGTGCTTGTGTCTCTCTTTTTGTTCTATGTAGAGGCCTATAGTAGCTACAGTGTTTGTGACTGTCTGTGCTTGTGTCTCTCTTTTTGTTCTATGTAGAGGCCTATAGTAGCTACAGTGTTTGTGACTGTCTGTGCTTGTGTCTCTTTTTTGTTCTATGTAGAGGCCTATAGTAGCTACAGTGTTTGTGACTGTCTGTGCTTGTGTCTCTCTTTTTGTTCTATGTAGAGGCCTATAGTAGCTACAGTGTTTGTGACTGTCTGTGCTTGTGTCTCTCTTTTGTTCTATGTAGAGGCCTATAGTAGCTACAGTGTTTGTGACTGTCTGTGCTTGTGTCTCTCTTTTTGTTCTATGTAGAGGCCTATAGTAGCTACAGTGTTTGTGACTGTCTGTGCTTGTGTCTCTCTTTTTGTTCTATGTAGAGGCCTATAGTAGCTACAGTGTTTGTGACTGTCTGTGCTTGTGTCTCTCTTTTTGTTCTATGTAGAGGCCTATAGTAGCTACAGTGTTTGTGACTGTCTGTGCTTGTGTCTCTCTTTTTGTTCTATGTAGAGGCCTATAGTAGCTACAGTGTTTGTGACTGTCTTGCTTGTCTCTCTTTTTGTTCTATGTAGAGGCCTATAGTAGCTACAGTGTTTGTGACTGTCTGTGCTTGTGTCTCTCTTTTTGTTCTATGTAGAGGCCTATAGTAGCTACAGTGTTTGTGACTGTGCTGTGTTGTCTCTCTTTTTGTTCTATGTAGAGGCCTATAGTAGCTACAGTGTTTGTGACTGTCTGTGCTTGTGTCTCTCTTTTTGTTCTATGTAGAGGCCTATAGTAGCTACAGTGTTTGTGACTGTCTGTGCTTGTGTCTCTCTTTTTGTTCTATGTAGAGGCCTATAGTAGCTACAGTGTTTGTGACTGTCTGTGCTTGTGTCTCTCTTTTTGTTCTATGTAGAGGCCTATAGTAGCTACAGTGTTTGTGACTGTCTGTGCTTGTGTCTCTCTTTTTGTTCTATGTAGAGGCCTATAGTAGCTACAGTGTTTGTGACTGTCTGTGCTTGTGTCTCTCTTTTTGTTCTATGTAGAGGCCTATAGTAGCTACAGTGTTTGTGACTGTGTGCTTGTGTCTCTCTTTTTGTTCTATGTAGAGGCCTATAGTAGCTACAGTGTTTGTGACTGTCTGTGCTTGTGTCTCTCTTTTTGTTCTATGTAGAGGCCTATAGTAGCTACAGTGTTTGTGTCTGTGCTTGTGTCTCTTTTTTGTTCTATGTAGAGGCCTATAGTAGCTACAGTGTTTGTGACTGTCTGTGCTTGTGTCTCTCTTTTTGTTCTATGTAGAGGCCTATAGTAGCTACAGTGTTTGTGACTGTCTGTGCTTGTGTCTCTCTTTTTGTTCTATGTAGAGGCCTATAGTAGCTACAGTGTTTGTGACTGTCTGTGCTTGTGTCTCTCTTTTTGTTCTATGTAGAGGCCTATAGTAGCTACAGTGTTTGTGACTGTCTGTGCTTGTGTCTCTCTTTTTGTTCTATGTAGAGGCCTATAGTAGCTACAGTGTTTGTGACTGTCTGTGCTTGTGTCTCTCTTTTTGTTCTATGTAGAGGCCTATAGTAGCTACAGTGTTTGTGACTGTCTGTGCTTGTGTCTCTCTTTTTGTTCTATGTAGAGGCCTATAGTAGCTACAGTGTTTGTGACTGTCTGTGCTTGTGTCTCTCTTTTTGTTCTATGTAGAGGCCTATAGTAGCTACAGTGTTTGTGACTGTCTGTGCTTGTGTCTCTCTTTTTGTTCTATGTAGAGGCCTATAGTAGCTACAGTGTTTGTGACTGTCTGTGCTTGTGTCTCTCTTTTTGTTCTATGTAGAGGCCTATAGTAGCTACAGTGTTTGTGACTGTCTGTGCTTGTGTCTCTCTTTTGTTCTATGTAGAGGCCTATAGTAGCTACAGTGTTTGTGACTGTCTGTGCTTGTGTCTCTCTTTTTGTTCTATGTAGAGGCCTATAGTAGCTACAGTGTTTGTGACTGTCTGTGCTTGTGTCTCTCTTTTTGTTCTATGTAGAGGCCTATAGTAGCTACAGTGTTTGTGACTGTCTGTGCTTGTGTCTCTCTTTTTGTTCTATGTAGAGGCCTATAGTAGCTACAGTGTTTGTGACTGTGTGCTTGTGTCTCTCTTTTTGTTCTATGTAGAGGCCTATAGTAGCTACAGTGTTTGTGACTGTCTGTGCTTGTGTCTCTCTTTTTGTTCTATGTAGAGGCCTATAGTAGCTACAGTGTTTGTGACTGTCTGTGCTTGTGTCTCTCTTTTTGTTCTATGTAGAGGCCTATAGTAGCTACAGTGTTTGTGACTGTCTGTGCTTGTGTCTCTCTTTTGTTCTATGTAGAGGCCTATAGTAGCTACAGTGTTTGTGACTGTCTGTGCTTGTGTCTCTCTTTTTGTTCTATGTAGAGGCCTATAGTAGCTACAGTGTTTGTGACTGTCTGTGCTTGTGTCTCTCTTTTGTTCTATGTAGAGGCCTATAGTAGCTACAGTGTTTGTGACTGTCTGTGCTTGTGTCTCTCTTTTTGTTCTATGTAGAGGCCTATAGTAGCTACAGTGTTTGTGACTGTCTGTGCTTGTGTCTCTCTTTTTGTTCTATGTAGAGGCCTATAGTAGCTACAGTGTTTGTGACTGTGTGCTTGTGTCTCTCTTTTTGTTCTATGTAGAGGCCTATAGTAGCTACAGTGTTTGTGACTGTCTGTGCTTGTGTCTCTCTTTTTGTTCTATGTAGAGGCCTATAGTAGCTACAGTGTTTGTGACTGTGCTTGTGTCTCTCTTTTTGTTCTATGTAGAGGCCTATAGTAGCTACAGTGTTTGTGACTGTCTGTGCTTGTGTCTCTCTTTTTGTTCTATGTAGAGGCCTATAGTAGCTACAGTGTTTGTGACTGTCTGTGCTTGTGTCTCTCTTTTTTGTTCTATGTAGAGGCCTATAGTAGCTACAGTGTTTGTGACTGTCTGTGCTTGTGTCTCTCTTTTTGTTCTATGTAGAGGCCTATAGTAGCTACAGTGTTTGTGACTGTCTGTGCTTGTGTCTCTCTTTTTGTTCTATGTAGAGGCCTATAGTAGCTACAGTGTTTGTGACTGTCTGTGCTTGTGTCTCTCTTTTTGTTCTATGTAGAGGCCTATAGTAGCTACAGTGTTTGTGACTGTCTGTGCTTGTGTCTCTCTTTTTGTTCTATGTAGAGGCCTATAGTAGCTACAGTGTTTGTGACTGTCTGTGCTTGTGTCTCTCTTTTTGTTCTATGTAGAGGCCTATAGTAGCTACAGTGTTTGTGACTGTCTGTGCTTGTGTCTCTCTTTTTGTTCTATGTAGAGGCCTATAGTAGCTACAGTGTTTGTGACTGTCTGTGCTTGTGTCTCTCTTTTTGTTCTATGTAGAGGCCTATAGTAGCTACAGTGTTTGTGACTGTCTGTGCTTGTGTCTCTCTTTTTGTTCTATGTAGAGGCCTATAGTAGCTACAGTGTTTGTGACTGTCTGTGCTTGTGTCTCTCTTTTTGTTCTATGTAGAGGCCTATAGTAGCTACAGTGTTTGTGACTGTCTGTGCTTGTGTCTCTCTTTTTGTTCTATGTAGAGGCCTATAGTAGCTACAGTGTTTGTGACTGTGCTTGTGTCTCTCTTTTTGTTCTATGTAGAGGCCTATAGTAGCTACAGTGTTTGTGACTGTCTGTGCTTGTGTCTCTCTTTTTGTTCTATGTAGAGGCCTATAGTAGCTACAGTGTTTGTGACTGTCTGTGCTTGTGTCTCTCTTTTGTTCTATGTAGAGGCCTATAGTAGCTACAGTGTTTGTGACTGTCTGTGCTTGTGTCTCTCTTTTTGTTCTATGTAGAGGCCTATAGTAGCTACAGTGTTTGTGACTGTCTGTGCTTGTGTCTCTCTTTTTGTTCTATGTAGAGGCCTATAGTAGCTACAGTGTTTGTGACTGTCTGTGCTTGTGTCTCTCTTTTTGTTCTATGTAGAGGCCTATAGTAGCTACAGTGTTTGTGACTGTCTGTGCTTGTGTCTCTCTTTTTGTTCTATGTAGAGGCCTATAGTAGCTACAGTGTTTGTGACTGTCTGTGCTTGTGTCTCTCTTTTTGTTCTATGTAGAGGCCTATAGTAGCTACAGTGTTTGTGACTGTCTGTGCTTGTGTCTCTCTTTTTGTTCTATGTAGAGGCCTATAGTAGCTACAGTGTTTGTGACTGTCTGTGCTTGTGTCTCTCTTTTTGTTCTATGTAGAGGCCTATAGTAGCTACAGTGTTTGTGACTGTCTGTGCTTGTGTCTCTCTTTTTGTTCTATGTAGAGGCCTATAGTAGCTACAGTGTTTGTGACTGTCTGTGCTTGTGTCTCTCTTTTTGTTCTATGTAGAGGCCTATAGTAGCTACAGTGTTTGTGACTGTCTGTGCTTGTGTCTCTCTTTTGTTCTATGTAGAGGCCTATAGTAGCTACAGTGTTTGTGACTGTCTGTGCTTGTGTCTCTCTTTTTGTTCTATGTAGAGGCCTATAGTAGCTACAGTGTTTGTGACTGTCTGTGCTTGTGTCTCTCTTTTTGTTCTATGTAGAGGCCTATAGTAGCTACAGTGTTTGTGACTGTCTGTGCTTGTGTCTCTCTTTTTGTTCTATGTAGAGGCCTATAGTAGCTACAGTGTTTGTGACTGTCTGTGCTTGTGTCTCTCTTTTTGTTCTATGTAGAGGCCTATAGTAGCTACAGTGTTTGTGACTGTCTGTGCTTGTGTCTCTCTTTTTGTTCTATGTAGAGGCCTATAGTAGCTACAGTGTTTGTGACTGTCTGTGCTTGTGTCTCTCTTTTTGTTCTATGTAGAGGCCTATAGTAGCTACAGTGTTTGTGACTGTCTGTGCTTGTGTCTCTCTTTTTGTTCTATGTAGAGGCCTATAGTAGCTACAGTGTTTGTGACTGTCTGTGCTTGTGTCTCTCTTTTTGTTCTATGTAGAGGCCTATAGTAGCTACAGTGTTTGTGACTGTCTGTGCTTGTGTCTCTCTTTTTGTTCTATGTAGAGGCCTATAGTAGCTACAGTGTTTGTGACTGTCTGTGCTTGTGTCTCTCTTTTTGTTCTATGTAGAGGCCTATAGTAGCTACAGTGTTTGTGACTGTCTGTGCTTGTGTCTCTCTTTTGTTCTATGTAGAGGCCTATAGTAGCTACAGTGTTTGTGACTGTCTGTGCTTGTGTCTCTCTTTTTGTTCTATGTAGAGGCCTATAGTAGCTACAGTGTTTGTGACTGTCTGTGCTTGTGTCTCTCTTTTTGTTCTATGTAGAGGCCTATAGTAGCTACAGTGTTTGTGACTGTCTGTGCTTGTGTCTCTCTTTTTGTTCTATGTAGAGGCCTATAGTAGCTACAGTGTTTGTGACTGTCTGTGCTTGTGTCTCTCTTTTTGTTCTATGTAGAGGCCTATAGTAGCTACAGTGTTTGTGACTGTCTGTGCTTGTGTCTCTCTTTTTGTTCTATGTAGAGGCCTATAGTAGCTACAGTGTTTGTGACTGTCTGTGCTTGTGTCTCTCTTTTTGTTCTATGTAGAGGCCTATAGTAGCTACAGTGTTTGTGACTGTGCTTGTGTCTCTCTTTTTGTTCTATGTAGAGGCCTATAGTAGCTACAGTGTTTGTGACTGTCTGTGCTTGTGTCTCTCTTTTGTTCTATGTAGAGGCCTATAGTAGCTACAGTGTTTGTGACTGTCTGTGCTTGTGTCTCTCTTTTTGTTCTATGTAGAGGCCTATAGTAGCTACAGTGTTTGTGACTGTCTGTGCTTGTGTCTCTCTTTTGTTCTATGTAGAGGCCTATAGTAGCTACAGTGTTTGTGACTGTCTGTGCTTGTGTCTCTCTTTTTGTTCTATGTAGAGGCCTATAGTAGCTACAGTGTTTGTGACTGTCTGTGCTTGTGTCTCTCTTTTTGTTCTATGTAGAGGCCTATAGTAGCTACAGTGTTTGTGACTGTGTGCTTGTGTCTCTCTTTTTGTTCTATGTAGAGGCCTATAGTAGCTACAGTGTTTGTGACTGTCTGTGCTTGTGTCTCTCTTTTGTTCTATGTAGAGGCCTATAGTAGCTACAGTGTTTGTGACTGTCTGTGCTTGTGTCTCTCTTTTTGTTCTATGTAGAGGCCTATAGTAGCTACAGTGTTTGTGACTGTCTGTGCTTGTGTCTCTCTTTTTGTTCTATGTAGAGGCCTATAGTAGCTACAGTGTTTGTGACTGTCTGTGCTTGTGTCTCTCTTTTTGTTCTATGTAGAGGCCTATAGTAGCTACAGTGTTTGTGACTGTCTGTGCTTGTGTCTCTCTTTTTGTTCTATGTAGAGGCCTATAGTAGCTACAGTGTTTGTGACTGTCTGTGCTTGTGTCTCTCTTTTTGTTCTATGTAGAGGCCTATAGTAGCTACAGTGTTTGTGACTGTCTGTGCTTGTGTCTCTCTTTTTGTTCTATGTAGAGGCCTATAGTAGCTACAGTGTTTGTGACTGTCTGTGCTTGTGTCTCTCTTTTTGTTCTATGTAGAGGCCTATAGTAGCTACAGTGTTTGTGACTGTCTGTGCTTGTGTCTCTCTTTTTGTTCTATGTAGAGGCCTATAGTAGCTACAGTGTTTGTGACTGTCTGTGCTTGTGTCTCTCTTTTTGTTCTATGTAGAGGCCTATAGTAGCTACAGTGTTTGTGACTGTGCTTGTGTCTCTCTTTTTGTTCTATGTAGAGGCCTATAGTAGCTACAGTGTTTGTGACTGTCTGTGCTTGTGTCTCTCTTTTTGTTCTATGTAGAGGCCTATAGTAGCTACAGTGTTTGTGACTGTCTGTGCTTGTGTCTCTCTTTTTGTTCTATGTAGAGGCCTATAGTAGCTACAGTGTTTGTGACTGTCTGTGCTTGTGTCTCTCTTTTTGTTCTATGTAGAGGCCTATAGTAGCTACAGTGTTTGTGACTGTGCTTGTGTCTCTCTTTTTGTTCTATGTAGAGGCCTATAGTAGCTACAGTGTTTGTGACTGTCTGTGCTTGTGTCTCTCTTTTGTTCTATGTAGAGGCCTATAGTAGCTACAGTGTTTGTGACTGTGCTTGTGTCTCTCTTTTTGTTCTATGTAGAGGCCTATAGTAGCTACAGTGTTTGTGACTGTCTGTGCTTGTGTCTCTCTTTTTGTTCTATGTAGAGGCCTATAGTAGCTACAGTGTTTGTGACTGTGCTTGTGTCTCTCTTTTTGTTCTATGTAGAGGCCTATAGTAGCTACAGTGTTTGTGACTGTCTGTGCTTGTGTCTCTCTTTTTGTTCTATGTAGAGGCCTATAGTAGCTACAGTGTTTGTGACTGTCTGTGCTTGTGTCTCT
Source organism: Oncorhynchus keta (assembly GCF_023373465.1). Classification (NCBI taxonomy): domain Eukaryota; kingdom Metazoa; phylum Chordata; class Actinopteri; order Salmoniformes; family Salmonidae; genus Oncorhynchus; species Oncorhynchus keta. Next base: position 354,254 of record NW_026290769.1, on the reverse strand, counting down.
CTTTTTGTTCTATGTAGAGGCCTATAGTAGCTACAGTGTTTGTGACTGTCTGTGCTTGTGTCTCTCTTTTTGTTCTATGTAGAGGCCTATAGTAGCTACAGTGTTTGTGACTGTCTGTGCTTGTGTCTCTTTTTGTTCTATGTAGAGGCCTACAGTAGCTACAGTGTTTGTGACTGTCTGTGCTTGTGTCTCTCTTTTTGTTCTATGTAGAGGCCTATAGTAGCTACAGTGTTTGTGACTGTGCTTGTGTCTCTCTTTTTGTTCTATGTAGAGGCCTATAGTAGCTACAGTGTTTGTGACTGTCTGTGCTTGTGTCTCTCTTTTTGTTCTATGTAGAGGCCTATAGTAGCTACAGTGTTTGTGACTGTCTGTGCTTGTGTCTCTCTTTTTGTTCTATGTAGAGGCCTATAGTAGCTACAGTGTTTGTGACTGTCTGTGCTTGTGTCTCTCTTTTTGTTCTATGTAGAGGCCTATAGTAGCTACAGTGTTTGTGACTGTCTGTGCTTGTGTCTCTCTTTTTGTTCTATGTAGAGGCCTATAGTAGCTACAGTGTTTGTGACTGTCTGTGCTTGTGTCTCTCTTTTTGTTCTATGTAGAGGCCTATAGTAGCTACAGTGTTTGTGACTGTCTGTGCTTGTGTCTCTCTTTTTGTTCTATGTAGAGGCCTATAGTAGCTACAGTGTTTGTGACTGTCTGTGCTTGTGTCTCTCTTTTTGTTCTATGTAGAGGCCTATAGTAGCTACAGTGTTTGTGACTGTCTGTGCTTGTGTCTCTCTTTTGTTCTATGTAGAGGCCTATAGTAGCTACAGTGTTTGTGACTGTCTGTGCTTGTGTCTCTCTTTTTGTTCTATGTAGAGGCCTATAGTAGCTACAGTGTTTGTGACTGTCTGTGCTTGTGTCTCTCTTTTTGTTCTATGTAGAGGCCTATAGTAGCTACAGTGTTTGTGACTGTCTGTGCTTGTGTCTCTCTTTTTGTTCTATGTAGAGGCCTATAGTAGCTACAGTGTTTGTGACTGTCTGTGCTTGTGTCTCTCTTTTTGTTCTATGTTCTATGTAGAGGCCTATAGTAGCTACAGTGTTTGTGACTGTCTGTGCTTGTGTCTCTCTTTTGTTCTATGTAGAGGCCTATAGTAGCTACAGTGTTTGTGACTGTCTGTGCTTGTGTCTCTCTTTTTGTTCTATGTAGAGGCCTATAGTAGCTACAGTGTTTGTGACTGTCTGTGCTTGTGTCTCTCTTTTTGTTCTATGTAGAGGCCTATAGTAGCTACAGTGTTTGTGACTGTCTGTGCTTGTGTCTCTCTTTTTGTTCTATGTAGAGGCCTATAGTAGCTACAGTGTTTGTGACTGTCTGTGCTTGTGTCTCTCTTTTTGTTCTATGTAGAGGCCTATAGTAGCTACAGTGTTTGTGACTGTGCTTGTGTCTCTCTTTTTGTTCTATGTAGAGGCCTATAGTAGCTACAGTGTTTGTGACTGTCTGTGCTTGTGTCTCTCTTTTTGTTCTATGTAGAGGCCTATAGTAGCTACAGTGTTTGTGACTGTCTGTGCTTGTGTCTCTCTTTTTGTTCTATGTAGAGGCCTATAGTAGCTACAGTGTTTGTAGACTGTCTGTGCTTGTGTCTCTCTTTTTGTTCTATGTAGAGGCCTATAGTAGCTACAGTGTTTGTGACTGTCTGTGCTTGTGTCTCTCTTTTTGTTCTATGTAGAGGCCTTACAGTAGCAACAGTATTTGCGACTGTCTGTGCTTGTGTCTCTCTTTTTGTTCTATGTAGAGGCCTATAGTAGCTACAGTGTTTGTGACTGTCTGTGCTTGTGTCTCTCTTTTTGTTCTATGTAGAGGCCTATAGTAGCTACAGTGTTTGTGACTGTGCTTGTGTCTCTCTTTTTGTTCTATGTAGAGGCCTATAGTAGCTACAGTATTTGCGACTGTCTGTGCTTGTGTCTCTCTTTTTGTTCTATGTAGAGGCCTATAGTAGCTACAGTGTTTGTGACTGTGCTTGTGTCTCTCTTTTTGTTCTATGTAGAGGCCTATAGTAGCTACAGTGTTTGTGACTGTCTGTGCTTGTGTCTCTCTTTTTGTTCTATGTAGAGGCCTATAGTAGCTACAGTGTTTGTGACTGTGCTTGTGTCTCTCTTTTTTTTTGTTCTATGTAGAGGCCTATAGTAGCTACAGTGTTTGTGACTGTCTGTGCTTGTGTCTCTCTTTTGTTCTATGTAGAGGCCTATAGAGTAGCTACAGTGTTTGTGACTGTGCTTGTGTCTCTCTTTTTGTTCTATGTAGAGGCCTATAGTAGCTACAGTGTTTGTGACTGTGCTTGTGTCTCTCTTTTTGTTCTATGTAGAGGCCTATAGTAGCTACAGTGTTTGTGACTGTGCTTGTGTCTCTCTTGTTGTTCTATGTAGAGGCCTATAGTAGCTACAGTGTTTGTGACTGTGCTTGTGTCTCTCTTGTTATTCTATGTAGAGGCCTATAGTAGCTACAGTGTTTGTGACTGTGCTTGTGTCTCTCTTGTTGTTCTATGTAGAGGCCTATAGTAGCTACAGTGTTTGTGACTGTGCTTGTGTCTCTCTTGTTGTTCTATGTAGAGGCCTATAGTAGCTACAGTGTTTGCGACTGTCGCTGTGCTTTTTTGTGTGCACATGTTTTCACCACGGCCTGTAGGTCCAGGTTACTGGCCCAACTGTTTTCACCACGGCCTGTAGGTCCAGGTTACTGGCCCAACTGTTTTCACCACGGCCTGCCTGGTTAGGTGTTTTCACCACGGCCTGTAGGTCCAGGTTACTGGCCCAACTGTTTTCATGTTTCCAGGTTACTGGCCCAACTGTTTTCACCACGGCCTGTAGGTCCAGGTTACTGGCCCAACTGTTTTCACCACGGCCTGTAGGTCCAGGTTACTGGCCCAACTGTTTTCACCACGGCCTGTAGGTCCAGGTTACTGGCCCAACTGTTTTCACCACGGCCTGTAGGTCCAGGTTACTGGCCCAACTGTTTTCACCACGGCCTGTAGGTCCAGGTTACTGGCCCAACTGTTTTCACCACGGCCTGTAGGTCCAGGTTACTGGCCCAACTGTTTTCTATACTGAGTATTACCAACCCAGACAGTCCTTCCTGTGACATTATATGTCCATTGCGCTGCACACAATTTAAACAGTCTTGAATGATGTATGCCAAGGTATACCTGAGATAAGGCACTGTTGAGTTTGCAACACCACAACTCAAATGCCGGTTCACCAGTATGAACGAAATAGCAAACAGCTTTTTTTGTTCAAGCCCTCAAGAACTGTTGGCCGCTAAAGATGATAATCTGTTCACATCTGCCAATTTATTGACTGTTAAGTATCCAGACGACCTGTCCCCAGAGCTTTCAATAGGCTACAGTTCATCTCTTTCCGTAACCTGTTGAGGCCGGCAATTAAGGAGAATCAGAGGCTAAATTAAAGATCTTGCAGAACTGCTGTATTTGAAGAACAACTCTTCTGCCCAGTTCCCCTGATGTTGCTATGGCAATCAAGATGTTTATACCATCCCTGTAAAACTGTCGCTTTTGCGGAGAGATCATTTTCAAAACTAAACTCATAAAAAAACTCCCTATGAAGCATTAGGCTCTCGGTCTCATGTGTTTTGAACACCTGAGTAAGATCCACTCATTGCCCTGGCGCCTTCGTAGCTGTTACCACAGCATTTGTTGTTCACTGATATCCCAGTCTGGTCTCATAGCCGAGACGTAACATAGTAAACATAAATCCGGAACGCTCAAATGAGTATGATATGTTATATTTGGTATGCTTATGTAAGATATAAGGTTACTTAAAGCAAAAACAAAAGGAGGGTGGTTGTTAGGGGTGGATGGGTGGGAGTATAATGCAAAAGTCTAGCAACACAAACATCTAGAAACCCAAAGGTTGCGTGTTTCAATCTCATCAGACAACTTTAGCATTTTAGCTAATTGACAATTTTGCAACTACTTTATAGCTACTTTGCAACTAAACTCAGCAAAAAAAGAAACGACCTCTCACTGTCCACTTCGTTTATTTTCAGCAATCTTAGCATGTGTAAATATTTGTACGAACATAACAATATTCAACAACTGAGACATAAACTGAATAAGTTCCACAGACATGTGACTAACAGAAATGGAATAATGTTTCCCTGAACAAAGGGGGGGTCAAAATCAAAAGTCAGTATCTGGTGTGGCCACCAGCTGCATTAAGTACTGCAGTGCATCTCCTCCTCATGGACTGCACCAGATTTGCCCGTTCTTGCTGTGAGATGTTACCCCACTCTTCCACCAAGGCACCTGCAAGTTCCCGGACAATTCTGAGGGGAATGGCCCTAGCCCTCACCCTCCGATCCAACTGGTCCCAGACATGCTCAATGGGATTGAGATCCGAGCTCTTCGCTGGCCAAAGCAGACCACTAAAATTCCTGTCTTTTGGAAATCACGCACAGAACGAGCAGTATGGCTGGTGACATTGTCCTGCTGGAGGATGAGCCTGCAAGAAGGGTACCACATGAGAACGGAGAATGTCTTCCCTGTAACGCACAGCGCTGAGATTTCCTGCAATGACAACAAGCTCAGTCCGAAGATGCTGTGACACACCGCCCCAGACCATGACGGACCCTCCACCTCCAAATCGATCCCGCTCCAGAGTACAGGCCTCGGTGTAACGCTCATTCCTTCGACGATAAACGCAAATCCGACCATCACCCCTGGTGAGACAAAACCGCAACTCGTCAGTGAAGAGCACTTTTTGCCAGTCCTGTCTGGTCCAGCGACGGTGGGTTTTTGCCCATAGGCGATGATGTTGCCGGTTATGTCTGGTGAGGACCTGCCTTACAACAGGCCTACATGCCCTCAGTCCAGCCCCTCTCAGCCTATTGAGGACAGTCTGAGCACTGATGGAGGGATTGTGCAATCCTGGTGTAACTCGGGCAGTTGTTGTTGCCATCCTGTACCTGTCCTGCAGGTGTGATGTTTGGATGTACCAATCCTGTGCGGGTGTTACACGTGGTCTGCCACTACGAGGATGATCAGCTGTCCATCCTGTCTCCCTGTAGCGCTGTCTGAGGCATCTCACAGTACGGACATTGCAATTTATTTGCCTTGGCCACATCTGCAGTCCTCATGCCGCCTTGCAGCATGCCTAAGGCACGTTCACGCAGATGAGCAGTTCTTTTGGTGTTTTTCAGAGTCGGTAGAAAGGCATCTTTAGTGTTCTAAGTTTTCATAACTGTGACCTTAATTGCCTACCGTCTGTAAGCTGTTAGTGTCTTAACGACCGTTCTACAGGTGCATGTTCATGAATTGTTTTTTGTTCATTGAACAAGCATGGGAAACAGTGTTTAAACCCTTTACAATGAAGATCTGTGAAGTTATTTGGATTTTTACAAATTATCTTGTGAAAGACAGGGTCCTGAAAAACGGACATTTATTTTTTTGCTGATGTAGCATGTTAGCTAACCCTTCCCCTAAACCTTTCAGCCAACCCAAACACAATTGCATTTTATCAATGGCAATTTGAATGCACAGAGATACCGTGATGAGATCCTGAGGCCCATTGTCGTGCCTTTAATCTGCCGCCATGTTTCAGCATGATCATGCACAGCCCCATGTCGCAAGGATCTATACATCATTCCTGGAAGCTGAAAATGTCCCAGTTCTTCCATGGCCTGTATACTCACCAGACATGTCACCCATTGAGCATGTTTGGGATGCTCTGGATGGACGTGTACGACAGCGTGTTCCAGTTCCCACCAATATCCAGCAACTTCTCACAGCCATTGGAGAGGACTGGGCCACAGGCCACAATTAACAGCCTGATCAGGAGATGTGTGTCACGACTCCCACCAAAGGTGGTTCCTCTTCCTGTTTGGGCGGCGCTCGGCGCTCGTCGTCACCGGTCTACTAGCTGGCACCGATCCCTTTTTCCTTTTCTGTTGGTTTTGTCTTATTGGTTACACCTGTTTCTTGTTTAGGTGTTAGTCGGGCTATTGAAGCCGGTGATGCCCGATGGCTTATTTCCTCTGTTCGTGTTTGTGGTTGTGCGATTTTCTTGTTTTTCTCCGGTCTGGTTGGGTCCTGTTTTTGGGCCGGTCTTTGTTATGTGCCTGGTGTTTTGGCGTGACCGTTTTCCTGCGCCGGAATAAAAAACAATTGTCCTTTACCCTCTGTTCCCTGCGCCTGACTCCGCACCCACTACTCATAGAAGTGCGTTACAATGTGTCACACTGCATGAGGCAAATGGTGGTCACACCAGATACTGACTGGTTTTCTGATCCACCCACGTCCTTACTTTTTTTAAAGGTATCTGTGACCAACAGATGCATATCTGTATTCCCAGTCATGTGAAATCCATATTTTAGGGCTTAATGAATTTACTTAAATTGACAAGTTTCTTATATGAACTGTAAAATCTTTGAAATTATCGCATGTTATGTTTTTATATTTTTGTTCGGTATAAATGGCGTGTTTTGGATTTACGTACAGAATAATACAAAATGCTCTGAGACCACGTTGCAAGATGATATCACCTTCCTTTCAATCAGTTATTTTCTTCTTTTTCAAGGCCTGAGGCACTTCTTCAGTTACATTCCTAAAGCCCAAGAAACAAACACTTGGCTTCCTGATTCATGACTGGCGCTTCGTGGTTTCAGAGAGAGAAAAGTAGAGAGAAGCTTTACTTTGACTGTGATTTGGGTGTGGTAGGATGGGGATGGGAGTTGAGTGGGGGACGGTATGAATCATGGCGTTTTTTTTGTTGCTGTGAATCATCTATCTGTGCTGAGTCAGAATGTCCTCCCACACACCACTCAACCCTGCTCCCTAAACCCACTCCAAACCACTACCCTAATCCTCTCTGACGCCACCCTCCTACACCCTACCCAACCCACTCCCCCAATTCTCCTCAACCCCCAAACCCCTCCCCTATCCACTCCCCCTCCCTGATTCCTCCAGGACTTGCCTCATTGAGTAGGTTCCCTCCCCAGCTGACGGAAGCTCAGAGAGGCAGAGCGAGGCCTCCCTCCCTCCATGCCTACCTCTCTGCCTGCCTCCCTCCTTCCATCCCTGCCTAACATTACTCCCAGACCCAGACACAGAGCAGGCCTGGCTCTCTCCTTCCTTCCCTGCCTAACATTACTCCCAGACCCAGACACAGAGCAGGCCTGGCTCTCTCCTTCCTTCCCTGCCTAACATTACTCCCAGACCCAGACACAGAGCAGGCCTGGCTCTCTCCTTCCTTCCCTGCCTAACATTACCCAGAGGGGGATCCCAGAAATCCCAGACACAGACAGGAGGTGGGGGGTGTCAGGCCACTGGCTCAACACCTCCACAACACAGACAGGAGGTGGGGGTCCATGTACACTTCCACCTCCACAACACAGACCCATAACTGGGATTCACTCCCAGACCCAGACAGGAGAGGGGGGTCAGGCCTGCAACACCTCCACAACACAGACAGGAGGTGGGGGGTCTTCACATCCACTGCACAACACAGACAGGAGGTCCCAGAAATCCACAGACACAGAGGAGGCGGGGCTCTCTCCTTCACTTCCCTGCCTAACAGACTCCCAGACCCAGACACAGAGGAGGCCTGCACTCCACCTTCTTCACTGGGAAATCCACCTGACCGGGGGGGTAACACTTCACTCCCAGACCCAGACACAGGAGACAGGCCTGCCTCCTTCTTCCCTCCCTGCCTAACACTGGGAAATCAACTCCCAGACCCAGACACAGAGGTGGGGGCAGGCCTGCAACACCTCCACAAAACAGACAGGAGGTTCCTTCCCTGCCTAACATTACTCCAGACAGGAGGGGGGGGTCCATGTATTCACTGGGAAATCAACACCTCCACAACACAGACAGGAGGTGGGGGGGGTCCATGTATTCACTGGGAAATCAACACCTCCACAACACAGACAGGAGGTGGGGGGGGAAATCCATGTATTCACTGGGAAATCAACACCTCCACAACACAGACAGGAGGTGGGGGGTCCATGTATTCACTGGGAAATCAACACCTCCACAACACAGACAGGAGGTGGGGGGGGTCCATGTATTCACTGGGAAATCAACACCTCCACAACAACACAGACAGGAGGTGGGGGGGTCCATGTATTCACTGGGAAATCAACACCTCCACAACACAGACAGGAGGTGGGGGGTCCATGTATTCACTGGGAAATCAACACCTCCACAACACAGACAGGAGGTGGGGGGGGTGTCCATCACATGTATTCACTGGGAAATCAACACCTCCACAACACAGACAGGAGGTGGGGGGGGGGTCCATGTATTCACTGGGAAATCAACACCTCCACAACACAGACAGGAGGTGGGGGGGTCCATGTATGTCATTCACTGGGGGGTCCAAATCAACACCTCCACAACACAGACAGGAGGTGGGGGGGTCCATGTATTCACTGGGAAATCAACACCTCCACAACACAGACAGGAGAGTATTCACTGGGGGACAGGAGGTGGGGGGTCCATGTATTCACTGGGAAATCAACACCTCCACAACACAGACAGGAGGTGGGGGGTCCATGTATTCACTGGGAAATCAACACCTCCACAACACAGACAGGAGGTGGGGGGTCCATGTATTCACTGGGAAATCAACACCTCCACAACACAGACAGGAGGTGGGGGGTCCATGTATTCACTGGGAAATCAACACCTCCACAACACAGACAGGAGGTGGGGGGGTCCATGTATTCACTGGGAAATCAACACCTCCACAACACAGACAGGAGGTGGGGGGTCCATGTATTCACTGGGAAATCAACACCTCCACAACACAGACAGGAGGTGGGGGGGGGTCCATGTATTCACTGGGAAATCAACACCTCCACAACACAGACAGGAGGTGGGGGGGTCCATGTATTCACTGGGAAATCAACACCTCCACAACACAGACAGGAGGTGGGGGGTCCATGACAGGAGGTATGTCACTGGGAAATCAACACCTCCACAACACAGACAGGAGGTGGGGGGGGAGGTGGGGGGTCCATGTATTCACTGGGAAATCAACACCTCCACAACACAGACAGGAGGTGGGGGGGGGTCCATGTATTCACTGGGAAATCAACACCTCCACAACACAGACAGGAGGTGGGGGGGGGGGGGGGTCCATGTATTCACTGGGAAATCAACACCTCCACAACACAGACAGGAGGTGGGGGGGGGCATGTATTCACTGGGAAATCAACACCTCCACAACACAGACAGGAGGTGGGGGGTCCATGTATTCACTGGGAAATCAACACCTCCACAACACAGACAGGAGGTGGGGGGGGTCCATGTATTCACTGGGAAATCAACACCTCCACAACACAGACAGGAGGTGGGGGGTCCATGTATTCACTGGGAAATCAACACCTCCACAACACAGACAGGAGGTGGGGGGGTCCATGTATTCACTGGGAAATCAACACCTCCACAACACAGACAGGAGGTGGGGGGGGGTCCATGTATTCACTGGGAAATCAACACCTCCACAACACAGACAGGAGGGGGGGGGTCCATGTATTCACTGGGACAGGAGGTGGGGGGGTCCATGTATTCACTGGGAAATTCACTGGGAAATCACACTCCACAACACAGACAGGAGGTGGGGGGGTCCATGTATTCACTGGGAAATCAACACCTCCACAACACAGACAGGAGGTGGGGGGGTCCATGTATTCACTGGGAAATCAACACCTCCACAACACAGACAGGAGGTGGGGGGGGGGATCCATGTATTCACTGGGAAATCCACAACACAGACAGGAGGTGGGGGGTATGTATTCACTGGGAAATCAACACCTCCACAACACAGACAGGAGGTGGGGGGTCCATGTATTCACTGGGAAATCAACACCTCCACAACACAGACAGGAGGTGGGGGGGTCCATGTATTCACTGGGAAATCAACACCTCCACAACACAGACAGGAGGTGGGGGGGGGCATGTATTCACTGGGAAATCAACACCTCCACAACACAGACAGGAGGGGGGGGGGTCAATGTATTCACTGGGAAATCAACACCTCCACAACACAGACAGGAGGTGGGGGGTCCATGTATTCACTGGGAAATCAACACCTCCACAACACAGACAGGAGGTGGGGGGGGGGGTCCATGTATTCACTGGGAAATCAACACCTCCACAACACAGACAGGAGGTGGGGGGGTCCATGTATTCACTGGGAAATCAACACCTCCACAACACAGACAGGAGGTGGGGGGGGGTCCATGTATTCACTGGGAAATCAACACCTCCACAACACAGACAGGAGGTGGGGGGTCCATGTATTCACTGGGAAATCAACACCTCCACAACACAGACAGGAGGTGGGGGGTCCATGTATTCACTGGGAAATCAACACCTCCACAACACAGACAGGAGGTGGGGGGGGGTCCATGTATTCACTGGGAAATCAACACCTCCACAACACAGACAGGAGGTGGGGGGTCCATGTATTCACTGGGAAATCAACACCTCCACAACACAGACAGGAGGTGGGGGGGTCCATGTATTCACTGGGAAATCAACACCTCCACAACACAGACAGGAGGTGGGGGGGGGAAATCACACCTGGACAGAAATCCATGACAGGAGGTGGGGGGTCCACATGGGGGGGTCCATATTCACTGGGAAATCAACACCTCCACAACACAGACAGGAGGTGGGGGGTCCATGTATTCACTGGGAAATCAACACCTCCACAACACAGACAGGAGGTGGGGGGGTCCATGTATTCACTGGGAAATCAACACCTCCACAACACAGACAGGAGGTGGGGGGGGGAAATCAACACCTCCATGTATTCACTGGGAAATCAACACCTCCACAACACAGACAGGAGGTGGGGGGGGTCCATGTATTCACTGGGAAATCAACACCTCCACAACACAGACAGGAGGTGGGGGGTCCATGTATTCACTGGGAAATCAACACCTCCACAACACAGACAGGAGGTGGGGGGGTCCATGTATTCACTGGGAAATCAACACCTCCACAACACAGACAGGAGGTGGGGGGGGGGGGTCCATGTATTCACTGGGAAATCAACACCTCCACAACACAGACAGGAGGTGGGGGGGGTCCATGTATTCACTGGGAAATCAACACCTCCACAACACAGACAGGAGGTGGGGGGTCCATGTATTCACTGGGAAATCAACACCTCCACAACACAGACAGGAGGTGGGGGGGTCCATGTATTCACTGGGAAATCAACACCTCCACAACACAGACAGGAGGTGGGGGGGGTCCATGTATTCACTGGGAAATCAACACCTCCACAACACAGACAGGAGGTGGGGGGAGGTCCATGTATTCACTGGGGTGGGGGGGTCAACACCTCCACAACACAGACAGGAGGTGGGGGGTCATGTATTCACTGGGAAATCAACACCTCCACAACACAGACAGGAGGTCAATGTATTCACTGGGAAATCAACACCTCCACAACACAGACAGGAGGTGGGTGGGGGGGGGTGTCCATGTATTCACTGGGAAATCAACACCTCCACAACACAGACAGGAGGTGGGGGGTCCATGTATTCACTGGGAAATCAACACCTCCACAACACAGACAGGAGGTGGGGGGGGGGTCCATGTATTCACTGGGAAATCAACACCTCCACAACACAGACAGGAGGTGGACAGGGGTGGTCCATGTATTCACTGGGAAATCAACACCTCCACAACACAGACAGGAGTGGGGGGTCCATGTATTCACTGGGGAATCAACACCTCCACAACACAGGGGGGGTCCATGTATTCACTGGGAAATCAACACCTCCACAACACAGACAGGAGGTGGGGGGTCCACGTCCATGTATTCACTGGGAAATCAACACCTCCACAACACAGACAGGAGGTGGGGGGTCCATGTATTCACTGGGAAATCAACACCTCCACAACACAGACAGGAGGTGGGGGGGTCCATGTATTCACTGGGAAATCAACACCTCCACAACACAGACAGGAGGTGGGGGGTATTCACTGGGAAATCCATGTATTCACTGGGAAATCAACACCTCCACAACACAGACAGGAGGTGGGGGGGTCCATGTATTCACTGGGAAATCAACACCTCCACAACACAGACAGGAGGTGGGGGGGTCCATGTATTCACTGGGGAAATCAACACCTCCACAACACAGACAGGAGGTGGGGGGGTCCATGTATTCACTGGGAAATCAACACCTCCACAACACAGACAGGAGGTGGGGGGTTCACTGGGAAATCAACACCTCCACAACACAGACAGGAGGTGGGGGGGGGTCCATGTCACTGGGAAATCAACACCTCCACAACACAGACAGGAGGTGGGGGGGGCATGTATTCACTGGGAAATCAACACCTCCACAACACAGTATGTATTCACTGGGAAATCAACACCTCCACAACACAGACAGGAGGTGGGGGGGGGTCCATGTATTCACTGGGAAATCAACACCTCCACAACACAGACAGGAGGTCCATGTATTCACTGGGAAATCAACACCTCCACAACACAGACAGGAGGTGGGGGGTCCATGTATTCACTGGGAAATCAACACCTCCACAACACAGACAGGAGGTGGGGGGGGCATGTATTCACAGATCAATGTTTACTGGGAAATCAACACCTCCACAACACAGACAGGAGGTGGGGGGTCCATGTATTCACTGGGAAATCAACACCTCCACAACACAGACAGGAGGTGGGGGGTCCATGTATTCACTGGGTGGGGGGGTCCAATCAACACCTCCACAACACAGACAGGAGGTGGGGGGGGGGGTCCATGTATTCACTGGGAAATCAACACCTCCACAACACAGACAGGAGGTGGGGGGTCCATGTATTCACTGGGAAATCAACACCTCCACAACACAGACAGGAGGTGGGGGGGTCCATGTATTCACTGGGAAATCAACACCTCCACAACACAGACAGGAGGTGGGGGGGGGTCCATGTATTCACTGGGAAATCAACACCTCCACAACACAGACAGGAGGTGGGGGGTCCATGTATTCACTGGGAAATCAACACCTCCACAACACAGACAGGAGGTGGGGGGGAGGTGGGGGTCATGTATTCACTGGGAAATCAACACCTCCACAACACAGACAGGAGGTGGGGGGGTCCATGTATTCACTGGGAAATCAACACCTCCACAACACAGAGGTGGGGGGGGGGCAGGAGGTGACAGGAGGTGGGGGGTCCATGTATTCACTGGGAAATCAACACCTCCACAACACAGACAGGAGGTGGGGGGGTATTCCATGTATTCACTGGGAAATCAACACCTCCACAACACAGACAGGAGGTGGGGGGGTCCATGTATTCACTGGGAAATCAACACCTCCACAACACAGACAGGAGGGGGGGGTGGGGGGAGGTGGGGGTCCATGTATTCACTGGGAAATCAACACCTCCACAACACAGACAGGAGGTGGGGGGTCCATGTATTCACTGGGAAATCAACACCTCCACAACACAGACAGGAGGTGGGGGGGGGTCCACTGGGAAATCAACACCTCCACAACACAGACAGGAGGTGTATTCACTGGGAAATCAACACCTCCACAACACAGACAGGAGGTGGGGGGGGGGGTCTGGACAGGTGAATAACCCTGTTGACTTTCTGCGAGCACACTAGCAGAGATATTGAACTCTTCTACTTTCCATGCCTTTAGGGCACATCACCCAGATTGCCTGCTATTCCAGAAATGTAGAAAGGAACTCTATAAAATGCTGTTGAAGATCACAACATGAACGAGCAGATGTACACAGAGCAAAGAGGAGGGTAGGACACAGTACATTGCTTACAACTACCGCATACTCCTAGGAAGAATTCCAAATGCCCTAGACAATTTCATTCTCACAGACAATTCTTAAAAGCAATATACATTGTAGATATAGAAATTCCTCTGTCCTACTGTGTTTTAGGCAGTTGATTCTTGTATAGGTGAGTCTACTAGGCAGAGTTAACCACAACAGCACAGATACAGGGATCTTCCCTGCTACAAAACAGAGCCACAGAGCAGTCCAAAGATCATAACACATCACACACAGCAGAGAAGCAATAAAGGCCGGACTCACTTCCCTGTGTGATAACCTCTGGTCCCAACTCACAATATCATGTGGACCTAAAGCAGTAAACTGTAGAGTAGGCCTGGAGGTTTCAGTATGCTAACGTATGGTCTAAAGGTCTCTCCATGGGAGGAATCATAGATTTCATTTAGATAAACATTAGAAACATGGTGGTGACATTTCAGTCAATACCAGTGTTCTTGAGTCTAAGAGCATCAGTGTGTGTGTGTGTGTGTGTGTGTGCACATCGCAACAGAGCAAAGAAAAATACTTTTTCAGGTCAGCCAGAGGACCCAGCCTGCAACAGCACTTTTCCTGACAGAAGCCCAACTCCCCTTCCTATTGGCTGACAGGATCATGTGACCGGACTCTGGCCATTTTTCTGAGCCAATCAGACGGAGGATTCCTCTCTGGCTGGATGGGAGAGTGGAAGTGCCATCTCTCTTCCTCCCTCTGTTTCTGTGGCACTGTCTGACAGGAGAATGTGAGTAGTCAAAGCAGACTAACACTAACATACGAGTTTCTCAACCCCTGGGGGGCAGAGGGAGAGGGGGAGGGGAGAGAGAGTGCATGTTGGTCTATCAGAGGAAACCGTCTATTCATGGTGAGTCATAAAGCATATCATACATCCTCTGGCACACAGAGACGACCAGGATAGAGTAGAGCAGTGTAGAGCAGAGCAGAGTAGAGAAATATAGAGCAATATATATGAGAGAGAGAGAGAGAGAGAGAGAGAGAGAGAGAGAGAGAGAGAGAGAGAGAGAGAGACCTGTTTAGTTTCAGTGACCTTAATTGTAATTTGAGATCAGCGTTCATAACTGAGACTGCCATGTTGTAAATCATGCTTCCAGTCAATGGGAGGTTGGCGTGACAGGCAGACCTCAAATTAGGATTTGGCCTACTGAGATAAAATCTCTTGAATAAGATAGACTATGTCCAACAGTGGGTCTAAATTATGTCAGGTTAAATGATTTGAAGTAATACAATCCACAACCAGATTAAAGTCCACATTCTGGTTTGGTTAATCTCAAACTAAAAATGGGATTTCATGACCTCTGATTAGAAGGTTTAGAGATCCAGAGCGTGACCCTCTGTATCCTCACCAGTCACACTGATGTTATATTATTATGACTGAAAATTCACTTTAATGCAGGTCATGCCTGAGACATTTTAACAGCAATATTCTGTTCTGTCTGTCTCCCTCTCCAACTGGCAGAGGGAGAGGATGTTGGACTGTACTCCTTGCTGTGACCCTGTAAAAGAGCACTTTACTGAAATTAAAGGGCCACACACAGACAGACTTGCAATAAAATGTACACATAAAAACTACAAGTGATTGAAGGAGTAAAGCCTAATGGACAGATGCAGGGTAGAGAGTTGGGACTCAGATCTTTGATGTGTTAACAGTCAGCTATTGATCCATCAGTGTGTTTAAGATCAGTGACATCATGCTGTCTGTGTGACATCATGCTGTCTGTGTGACATCATGCTGTCTGACTGAGCACTTTTTACCTGTTCTTTTTAATAAGGATGCATTTCTGACAGTCAAACGTTTAAGATATGGTTTAAAATAAAAGTTAAGAAGAGTAAAATATGAGGTTTAAGCTAATGAATTTGATCTTATTCATTGCTACATGCCACTCCATATGCTTCCCATTCCTGTTTCATTTCTCCTGTTTTTACCTTCGATTTTGGACACCTGCTTCAAACAGCTGAAAATTCAATATTTGGGGTTATTGAAAATGTATTTATTTCACAGTGGTTTGGATTGTGAAATGATTAACTTCACTTGTTTTGTCACATAAACTGAAATTAGGCAAAGTATTAGAATTTTAGCAACCAGGCTGAGCGATTTCTGCATATTGTACGTTTAAGCTTTTTATATATAATAATAATATATGCCATTTAGCTGACGCTTTTATCCAAAGCGACTTACAGTCATGTGTGCATACATTCTACGTATGGGTGGTCCCGGGAATCGAACCCACTACCCTGGCGTTACAAGCACCATGCTCTACCAACTGAGCCACAGAAGGACCATCTCTTTTCTATTTTACAATTTGTCGGAAGGAGCCAAACAGAATAGGCCATATACCGTGTTCAAAACATCTGTGAACTGGAAAATCTCTGACTTCCGAGCGTTCAAAAAAACTGATAACTCGAAAAAAACAAGCTCCCACTCTGAAAAATAACCCAACTCGGAATTCCAACTCAGGAACTCGGACCGCTTTCTAGAACTCCGACTTTTTTCCGACTTTTTGACCTGAAGATCACTGACGTCGTGATTTGTCTTCATATTTTTCCGAGTTCACAATTATCTCATCATATATGGAACACCGTTTGGGTCTTTGCGTGTCAAAAAAGATACAAGTCAAATAACACTATTTGACGCATGAAATGACACTATTTGACGCATGAAATGACACTATTTGACGCATGAAATGACACTATTTGACGCATGAAATGACACTATTTGACACATGAAATGACACTATTTGACACATGAAATGACACTATTTGACACATGAAATGACACTATTTGACACATGAAATGACACTATTTGACACATGAAATGACACTATTTGACACATTAAATAACACTATTTGACACATGAAATAACACTATTTGACACATTAAATGACACTATTTGACACATGAAATAACACTATTTGACACATTAAATAAGCTTTTAATTTGACACATCAAATAACACAATTCTACTATAGAATGTTGTGTGTTCTGAATTTGCACGTGCAAGCCAAGCGCCACCACTACTGTCAGTAGCACTGTCAAAGCTGTACATAAAAAGTCTGCAAACAAGCGCACACCGGTCACGAATGATATATTTACAGTACGGCATTAATTTTAAGCCATTATTTGTTTGACCGCAACTTCTGGGGTAGCTAGCTTTAGCTTGGTACCTAGCTAGTGTAGCCGATGTGAAATGGCTAGCTAGTTAGCGATGGTGCACGCTAGTGGCGTTTCAATCGGTGATGTCACTTGCTCTGAGACCTTGAAGTAGTGGTTCCCCTTGCTCTGCAAGGGCCGTGGCTTTTGTGGAGCGATGGGTAACGATGCTTCGAGGGTGACTGTTGACGTGTGCAGAGCGTCCCTGGTTCGCGCCCAAGTCGGGGCGAGGGGACGGACATAAAGTCTATACTGTTACATTGGTGCCGTGACCCGGATCACTGGTTGCTGCGGAAAAGGAGGAGGTCAAAAGGGGGGTGAGTGTAACGGATGTGAAATGGCTAGCTAGTTAGCGGTGGTGTGCTCTAATAGCATTTCAATCGGTGGCGTCACTTGCTCTGAGACCCTGAAGTAGTGGTTCCCCTTGCTCTGCAAGGGCCGTAGCTTTTGTGGAGCGATGGGTAACGATGCTTCGAGGGTGACTGTTGACGTGTGCAGAGCGTCCCTGGTTCGCGCCCAGGTCGCGGCGAGGGGACGGACGCAAAGTCTATACTGTTACACTAGCACCAATACAACCCGCCTGAAAACAATGACCAGTCGAAACTGCAGTCATTTTCATTATTCCTAGCAATAAATTAGAAATCCTTGCGAGTAAGTATTAGCTAGGTAGCCACTTGTTGTTCGCTTATTGAAATTGAACTTCAGTTCATAAATATAAATAGCTAGCCAGCTACTTAACCCTGTTGCCCAAAGCTAACGTTATAAGCAGCCAGCCAGCTTCATCAGAGGTCCAGCTGTCCTGTCCACTTCTATCAGATCAGTGCTAATCAAATGGCTACCCAGATTATTTGCTTTGCCCCCCCCCCAAACCAACACACTCTGCTGCTTCTCTCTGTTATTATCTATGCATAGCCACTTTAATAATTCTACCTACATGTACATAATTACCTCGACACCGGTGCCCCCCGCACATTGACTCTTTACCGGTACCCCCTGTATACAGCCCCACTATTGTTATTTACTGCTGCTCTTAAATTTTTTGTTATTCTTATTCTTACCTTTTGGAGGATTTTCTTAAAACTGCCTTGTTGGTTGAGGGCTTGAAAGTAACCATTTCACTGTTGTATTCTGCGCATGTAACAAATAACATTTGATTTGATGACAGAGGAGTGAGGATTGACTGGAATGATTATGTGTTGTGAAGCTAGCCACAATAAGGATTAGGCACAATCGTGGAATTTGCGGTTTGCCTTCAAAATAAAAGTACCTATTTGAAAGTGATGCAGAAGGTTACTGTTGGAATCATGCCATATTTAGACTAGATCATGTTAAACAAAGTTGGAATGTGAAGCAATGAAATGGGGTATCAGTCTACTCGGTGACACCCACAGAACACAACTGTGAAGAGTTTACGCACATATTAGCATTGTAGCTCTTATAGCGGGACTGTGACTGTAACATTTTTTACTAGGCAAGTCAGTTAAGAACAAATTCTTATTTTCAATGACGGCCTAGGAACAGTGAGTTAACTGCCTTGTTCAGGGGCAGAACGGCAGATTTTTACCTTGTCAGCTCAGGGATTCGATCTGCGAAATAACCTCCCCAGTCAGCCTATTGTGTATATTGCACTGTACATTTTACCTAAGGATTAGGGATCAATGAAATGGGGTATCAGTCTATTCAATACCTAATATATTTTTTCCCAACATTCTCCTCAGAGTTATCAGATTTCAAAACATCCTCGCAGTATTGTTTTTCCTCTGGAATAGTGTTCAATGCACTTTTTTATTTCACCTTTATTTAACCAGGTAGGCCACTTGAGAACAAGTTGTCATTTACAACTGCGACCTGGCCAAGATAAAGTAAGGCAGTGCAACAAAAACAACAACACAGAGTAACACATAAACACATAGTAGGTTGACTATAAATGTGGTTCAATTCACAGATGTTTCAAAGTCCCACAATAAGAGCTACGACGCTAATGTTCTCTGGGTGTCACTGAGTAGACTGATACCCCATGTCATTGATCCACAATCCATAGGTAAGTATGCCCCCAATGCAACGCTAAAGTCTAATTTATCCAGTGTAATATGAACATATTTTTTTTAAATTTACAAATTATAATATTTTTTTATTTTATATAACAACATTCCAAACTCCATTCGCATGATCTATTGAATTATGAGAGCGATTTGCGTCACTGTCAATAATATATGCCATTTAGCTGACGCTTTTATCCAAAGCGACTTACAGTCATGTGTGCATACATTCTACGTATGGGTGGTCCCGGGAATCGAACCCACTACCCTGGCGTTACAAGCGCCATGCTCTACCAACTGAGCCACAGAAGGACCACAATGACATACCTTTCTTTTGGCTAACCCCAATGTCCAGTATTGTGGCTAATCGTTATTGTGGCGAGCTTCAGAGATGGGTCCGACCACCATTAATAAAATAAAATTATTAGGGTCCTTTTATAAATTAGGGTCCTTTTAAATTATGACACCTAGCTATATAGTTAATTGTCTAACTATAGCTACAGAAACAGATGATGTCGTTTTGCAAATTTTTTGGGGAAGAACATTCTTTGCATCCATCAGCTACCTAGCTTTTTTATTACCAGCGTTGTAGGTGCGCGAGACAACTTTACCAGCATCATAGCATACGTGTCGGTGAATCTTTGTGACATATGACATACGAGTGATTGTGTAATCAATGTGTAATACCTACGTAAAAGCTTTATGAACGCATGAAATGATTATGTGACGTGCAGTCATATTCAGATCCAATAAGCTTATTTGACACATCAAATAGTGTTATTTGAAGTGTATCTTTTTTGACACGCAAAGTCCCAAACGGCGTTCCTTAATCATAGGATAAACGTACGTGTCTTGCGTCATGACTCGTGTCCAAGTGATCGCGCTTCATTGTGGGCTGCATGCCTAGATAACCGAAAGGTTAGCGCAGCCACAAAGTCAAAATTGGCTATTGTAAAAATTCATGAAAAAAATAAGCCTTTTGTTTGTAATTTAATGTTAGGGTTAAGCATAAGGTTACCCGTGTGGTTAAAGTTAGGGTTACGGGTAGGATTAGCTTGAAAACCTTCAACACTTGAACAGACTAGGCTATTGTAGAAACACTGCATATTCAGACGAAACCGTTATTCAGTTTATACCACAATAACAGTCTTATTGATGTGATTGAGATAACGGTACTTACTTTGGTCCCAATCCCCTCTCACTGAGGTCCAAGGCGATGTATGAGACTTTGGGTTAGAGCACACGGAACAGACAGCGGTAGCCTATATGCAATTTTCAGAAAGTTCGACCGCTGAGCAGAAAATCAGTCCAGCCAGAGAAAGTATAGCTCCTGTTGAATATATTCTGCCTGCTGCGTTCGTGACGGCCCGGGTGTCTCGTTGTTTTAGATTAGGGTCCGACCTGACCACTTCCGCCGTTTATCCACATCTTTCCATCCAGTCAAAAACCATTTTAATAGATAGAAGGATTGAGATAAAAAGAAAGAGTAGGTGGGAGAAGTTGAGAGACCGCGAGACGAGTAACGGCGGGGTTTCTTTCTGTGTCGATGGATATCCGCTCTGATTGTCCTGGATACATCTAAACTACAAGCTAGGATACATTATCTTTCGTGTGTCCCACTTATTATTTCTCTTCTCTCTGTGGGACAGGGTGGTTGGCCGGTAATAGGCGTATACCAGCCGAGCTGCTGCGTCTGGAGAACGGATCGCGAGAGGGGTGAGACTAGGAGTGAAATAGAAAATAACTGTGAGGAAGAGTCACAGGTGACGTTTAGGCACACGAGAACACTTGGCTGACACACACACATCCGCATTTTGTTTCCGGCCCTCAATAATCACTTTTACCCTTCTCTCTATAATAATGGTGTGATTAAGGCTATTTACATTACCAACTATTAGTGCGTAAACGACAAAAAAATACAATATAGGCTAACCTAAAAAATACAATATAGGCTAACCTAAAAAATACAATATAGGCTAACCTAAAAAATACAATATAGGCTAACCTAAAAAATACAATATAGGCTAACCTAAAATATACAATATAGGCTAACCTAAAAAAAATACAATATAGGCTAACCTAAAAAAATACAATATAGGCTAACCTAAAAAATACAATATAGCCTAACCTAAAAAATACAATATAGCCTAACCTAAAAAAGAACAATATAGGCTAACCTAAAAAATACAATATAGGCTAACCTAAAAAATACAATATAGGCTAACCTAAAAAATACAATATAGGCTAACCTAAAAATACAATATAGGCTAACCTAAAAAATACAATATAGGCTAACCTAAAAAATACAATATAGGCTAACCTAAAAATACAATATAGGCTAACCTAAAAAATACAATATAGGCTAACCTAAAAAATACAATATAGGCTAACCTAAAAAATACAATATAGGCTAACCTAAAAAATACAATATAGGCTAACCTAAAAAATACAATATAGGCTAACCTAAAAAATACAATATAGGCTAACCTAAAAAATACAATATAAGCTAACCTAAAAAATACAATATAGGCTAACCTAAAAATACAATATAGGCTAACCTAAAAAATACAATATAGGCTAACCTAAAAATACAATATAGGCTAACCTAAAAAAATCAATATAGGCTAACCTAAAAAATACAATATAGGTTAACCTAAAAAATACAATATAGGCTAACCTAAAAAAAACTATTTATTTGCAAATTATGGTATTATGGTACCTGTATTAATGGCACCT